>NW_026057582.1:1079374-1094495 GCF_023721935.1 Panthera uncia | reverse complement strand
AGAGTGACAGCACGAGCACGGGGGGACAAGCCCTAAGAGTGAAAGCATGAGCACGGGGGGACCCGTCCCTAGAGCGACAGCACGAGCATGGGGGAACCTGTCCCTAGAGTGACAGCACAAGCAGGGGGGACCCATCCCTGAGAGTGACAGCATGAGCACAGAGGGACCCGTCCTTAGAGAGACAGCACAAGCAGGGGGGGAACCTGTCCCTGAGAGTGGCGGCACGAGCACAGGGGAACCAGTCCCTAGAGTAACAGCACGAGCACGGGGGGACAGGCCCTGAGAGTGAAAGCACGAGCACGGGGGGGACATGTCCCTAGAGTGACAGCACAAGCAGGGGGGGACCCATCCCTGAGAGTGACAGCACGAGCATGGAGGGACCCGTCCCTTGAGTGACAGCACGAGCACGGGGGAACCTGTCCCTAGAGTGACAGCACGAGCACGGGGGGACCCATCCCTAGAATGAATCTCTTTCCACACGCACATGCTGTCGCTTCTGTTTCTCTGGAGAAGCCCACTGATAAAGACACCTGTTCTCTCCTGGGCCTCACAGCTGTTGGGACCATAAGTACTGGGACATCCCGCCTGCCTGGGAAACGACAGGCAAAGGAGGGCACGGGCCCCGCACGAAGCTTTGCCTGAGTTCCCGACAGAGACGGGAGGTGGGGGTGGTCTCTCCTCGGGCCTCACCCCTTCCGGGCGGCCATATGTGCCAGCAGATCAGGAGCCAGCTGGGGTGAGCTGGGGCGGCGGTGGGGGGGAGGGGGGCGGCACTGAGACCCCGCCCGGCTGCCACCCCTGGGCTGTGTGGCTTTGGGCAAGTTGCCTCCCCTCTCTGAGTGGCACTTCCTCATCTGCTAATGTGGGACGGCTGCCGCTCAGACACAAGGAGCCCCCAGCCCAGAAGGACCCTGGGAAACGCAGGTGCCTTCACCCCTGCTGCCCCCCTCTGACCTGAACACCAGCCCTGCCTGCTGGGCCAATATGGGGCTCAGCCAGTGCACCCCAAACGGCAGCATGGGGTCCATGCTTTGCCTGCTCTTCCTGGGAACCCAGAGCAGGATGCAGGGGCGCAGGGGTGAGAAGCAGGGTGGGCGCCCTCCGCCTCGGGGCCCCACTCTGGGGCAGGGTCAGGCAGGGGCCGGACTCTGTTCACCCCAACCTCCTGCAGCCCCCACGTCACCCCACCCTCCTGCCGTCCCCACCCCCACTCCACCTCCGAGTCCAATCCACGTTCCCAAGGGCTGCCAGGCTGGAACCCACATGTGGGCCAGCAGGGCAGGGCCGGGGCACTGACCCCATATCTTGTCCGTAGGCCTGTGTTCAGGGCCTGGGACACCAGTCCCTCCTCTTCTGCCAGCGGCCTATCCGCAGGGTCACTGCTATTTCTGCCAAAGGGGAGAGGTAATTATAGCTCAGGCGGCCTGACGCAGGCCGGCCACAGACCGCCCCGCAGCGGACCAGCAGCGGCACCAGGCCAGAGCGGCAAGAGGCTGGAGGGACCGTGTCTCTCTGGGGGAAGGTGGCGGGTGGGGAGGGTGGGGGGGCGCTACGGCCAGGCCTGGGCCGGGACCACACTGACATCCTGTCACTGGAGACGCCACAGAGCCTGGCTTCACGGCCCCAGGGGGAGCCAGGTGAGATCCCAGCTCAGGGGGTGAGTAGAGGCTCACTTCCCATTTGGGAACGAAGCTGCTAGAGAAGATTCCCAGCCAGAGAAGCAGGAGAGAACCTGCCATGGGCAGGTGGGCAGGCGGGCAGGCGGGGAGGTGGACCAGCCCCCTCTGAACCCCAAGTCTTGTCTGAAAAGTGCGGGTGGTGGGTGCTCTCACTCCCTGGCGCTCTGAGCCCCCTCCTCCGTGGCCTGGCCACCCGAGGACCCCGGCCAGCCCTCCCTCTACACTCCTGCTTGAGGCGCAGCCGTCTGTGGGTCAAGCGAGGGACTTGGCCAGTTCCCACCACAAAGTTGGGGCACGGGTCTCTATGAATCTCCCCTGGTGATGAGCCAAGCACGGTCCTTTCAGAAGCCACCCGTGGCCAGGAATCTTGTCATTTTGCAGGGGCAGCAGGCTCAGGCATAGACGCCTGCCCCAAAGGCCCCCAAGGGTGCTGCTGAGGGTAGGTCAACGTGGGCACAGCCAAGCTGAGCAGGGAATGGTCTCTTACTCGGGTCATCGAGCCCCAGCCCCAGCATTCGGGACCCTCAGGGAACTGGCCCTTTTCTGAGCTGATCTGATCAGAGGAAGTCCCCATCCTGGCCCACTGTGCACGTGGGTCACCCCTCCAGTTCAGAACATGCCGCTCACTGGGCACCTACTCTGTGCAGGCATGTTATCTCCACCTTTACAACATGCTGGATGGCTTGCAAACGCCCACCATTGTACGGGGGACTGGAACTTGGGCTGGGTGACCCCCTGGGTCTCACTGTGTGGCCAGGGCTGGGGTCCACCTGCTCCCATGTGCCTGGGGCTCTCCAGGCCAAGGTCGGCCATTCCAGAGCACCCGGCAGGCACCCGGCCATCACCCTGAGCTGCTGTTGCCCCACGTCCTAATGTGCAGAGACTTGGGGGAGGGTCCTTGGGGACTGTCAGGACAGCTCCCGCTCCCCATGCCCCCGACCCCAGGCAGGAGAGCCCAGTGAGCGAGAGGCCGGCCCCGGGGGCGTCCCCAGGGGTTCTCCCCTTGCTCACATCAGAAGTGTGTGTTATCTGGGGATCTGCCAGCCTGTTCCGCGCTGTGAGTGCTGGGCTGGGGGCGGCCAGCCGGGCCCGGGAGCCCCCGCCCTCCCGCAGGGAGGCCGGCCTCAGGGTGTCTGTGGCCTCCTGTCCGCTTCTCCGGCCGGAAGAAGGTGCGGCTCGCATCTTGTGCGCTCAGCCCCCCGCCCCCGCCCCCGCCGTTCGGCCACGCCGCTCGGGGGAGGGGGAGGGCACACGGCACCCACGGCCACCGAGCCCCGCTGTGATGGCCTCCTCGGCGGCCAGACCGTCCAGAGGCCACTGCCCACTGCTGTAATGGAAACTTCTCAGCGGGCTCGTGAGCCGCGACAGCTCGGGTTCCCGCTCGGCTCCGGGCTCCGATCAGCCGCGGGTGGGGGGCCAGGCAGGTGGGCGAGCCACCCGGAGGTGCGGCGCCTGCAGGAGCCCAGGTGGGCATGTGTACGCGGTGTGGGCACGCACGGGGGTGTGGGTGTGTGGCGCGTACGTGTGGGGAGCCGTGCGTGTATGTGGTGTGCGCACGGGGGGGGGGGGGGGGGGGGGGGGGCGCCGGCCTCTGTGCGGGGACGTCCTGCCACAGTTCTCCCACCTGCACCAACCCCAGGGGCCCCTGGAGGAGGTGTCTGTCACCAGCCCCAGGTGAGCGGGGGGAGCCCAGGCCTCTCACTGGAGATGGGCCGGGGCGCAAGGAGACCCTCAGCTTGCCCAGGGCTACGGGACCGGCCAGGTCCTCCGTGGCCTGAACCCCAGGGTCCAGCGGGTGGACAGGCACAGCGCGGGGTGGGAGGGGTGACAGGGAGCCGGCGTGGCTGCTGACCTGGCCGCCCGCCACAAGGTCAGAGCTGAGGAAGGCCCCTTCCCCACGCAGGACTGCACTACACGGGGGGGTCTCAGAGGGACCCCCGGCGAGGACGGAGACACCTGCAGGCAGTGGGTGGTCAGTGGGCGTGGGGAGGAGTGGGGCACAGAGTGGGGCGCACGGCCCGGCCCCGGGTTGTGGGGGGAGGGAGTGACAAGCCTACCGGGTGGTCACAGAGCAACGGCAGGTCAGGTGGCCCAGCCCGGGGGGCTCGGTGCCGTCGGAGGCGTTGGGCCAGGCTGGAACTGGCCTGGCCCGCCTCACACACGCCCAGAGGTCGGCGGGAGAGGCGAGCCGGGGCCGGGTGCAGAGGCTCAGCCCCTGTGGGCCAACCCCCACCCTCTGCGGGGACTTGATGCACAGCCTCGGCCAGACCTGCGCTCCTGCAAGGGAGGGCGGGAGGGCCTGAGGCTCCCCGCTCAGCACCCCGGGCCCACCTGGCCTGGAGCAGGAGATCTGGGGACTCAGCAGGAGATCAGCGTCCTGCGGCCCACCTGTGCCCAGCCAGGCAGGCCCCCACCAGAGACAAGGCTCCAGCCACCGGCAGGACCCGTCCCAACGGGGCTCTGAGACCTGGCAGGCCTCAGTTTCCCCACCGCCAGGGAGAAGCAAGTGTGGCCTCAAGAAGGTCAGAGGCTGTTGCCCCAGAAGGCCCGCCCTGAGGGGGTGGGGGGAGGGGAGCGGCGGTGACACACTGCAGGCCCCAGGCCTGAGCTATTTTCCACCCTTTATCACCCATCTGTCACGAGCGGCCTCAGAGTGGAGAGCACTCGTGTTACACACTGTCGCTGCCAGAGGCCCGAGGGTGGGGGCCTGCCGGGCGGCCGGAGGAGGCCCGCGGTGGGGCAGGAGGGGGTACCAAGAGCAGTCTTCACCTCCCCCTGTGCTACGGGGTAGGGAAACTGAGGCCCAGGGCAGTCACGCTGTTGAACAAGGTCACCGGGCCAAAGAAGGACAGAGCCCAGGACTCCAGCAAAGGCCCCTGCTTCCTCTCGGAGGAAATGACATTTAAGGGGGAGCCGGAGCCGGAACAAGACCGCCCGTGGGGCGAGGCCAGCGGGGCAGGGGCAGCGGGCAGCCAGAGGGCAGGGGGACCGCCCAGCGGCAGACGGCGGCCCAGGCAAAGGCACTTGGCCAGAGAAGGCCCAGCGCCCCCGAGAGCCGCAGGGAAAGGGCACATCCCCCAGAAAGTCCTCGCTGCCCTCGTAGGGGTGGGGCGGCCCCAGAGGCAGGGACCCCCATCCCCGGTGTCCGGGTGGCCAGGGAAGCCCCGCGTCCATTTCCCCATATGTGCAATGAGGGGTGGGCCCGCCCGGGCCCCTCACTCCCAGTGCCCTCAAAGGACTAATGCTCGATGCCTGGCTTCACCTGCACGGGTGCCTGGCGGGGTCTGTGCCCGGAGAAGGGCTGGGGAAGGTCTCAAAAGTCAAGAGCCCTTCAAAGTCTGCAAAAGAAAACCCACGTGAGAAGGGCCACAGGTAGGGACGACAGGCGCTTAGCAATCACAGGCTCACAGGTGGGAGCGGGGAGGCTCCCACCTGACACCTGATAAGTAAGCGAGTTAAACCTGGGACAGAGAGGGAGGGACAGAGAGGGAGGGAGACGGAGACAGAGTCTGTGCAGAACCGAGGGGCCGCCCCACCAGCCCGAACCCCTCAAGGAGGACGGGACCCTCCGGAGCAGCGCCCCCAGCCCCACGGAACCCCAACAGTGCCGGCCCTTCGCTCACCCCCAGAGTCTCCCCCACGAAAGGGGGAAGCAAGAGCTTTATTGCAACTTTACCCGAGGCCTCAGAACAGTGTGAGGACAAGAATAAAATGCAAACTTCCTGCCCACCCAGTATCGGAGGCTGGCTGTAAATTACGGACGGCAGCCTGTGGGACGTTAGGCAGCTGTGAAAGCTGACGATGAGGGACCCTGTGGCCACCGGGGAGGGTGCAGCCGCGTCTCCTCGTGGGCGGGGCTGACAGGAGAATCCCCTCCGGAATTCTACTCCTACCAGGGTCGCTTGTACAATAAGCAACGTCTTCGCTTGTCTTAGGACCATGCTCCGATAAATGAGGACTGCAGGGCAGACCTTGAGCCCCGACTCCCGGCCAGAGACGCGACATCAGACCAGAAAGAATGAAGAGGCCGCTCCGAGCTCGACGGAGCCAGGGGCAGGGAGGGTAAGGCAGGGTCCCGGACAAGCCCCCATCCCAGGCTCAGCCATCTGGGCTTCTGCTGGGGCGGGAAGGGGGAGCAGGGGCGGGAGGCTCGGTCCCTGCCCTTGCCCTGAGCTGTCCCCGGCCCCAGGGGAGGAATCACCGGGGTGGGGAGTTCTCCAAAGGTGTGGTCTGGCAGAGAGGGCTGGAGCCTCGCAGGGTGGGACACAGCAGAGGTGCACGGCCAGGGCGGAGGGCGGCGTGCAGTCTGCAAGGGCAGGGAGGGCGGGCCGGGAGGTCTGCACAGGGAGAGACAGCGGATGAGGCAGAGGAAGCAGGAGCCACGGAGGGCTCTGGAGCGAGGCAGCAGCAAGTCTGGATGCTTCCCTGGCAAGGTCCCCTCGCAGCCCAGGGAGGAGGGTGTATGAGTAGGGGAGGAGGGGGTGGAGAGAGGAGGGCCAGGGTGTCCTGTGAGGGTGCAGGTGCGGAAGCCCAGGCCAGGGCAAAGTGGGAACCAACTTCAGACCCGGGTCCTGACCTAATGTCGGTGCTCACCGCCAGGCCGGGCAGGCCGCAGGCACAGGCGTCCCAACCGACGAGAGGGGACAGCCACGAGCTGGGCCAAACCCCAGGACTAGGTGGGTCTCGTGTGCCCCCCAGAAGGCCGGCAGCAGGCTCTGTGCCACCAGGGCCCCCCAGCCGGGAGCCACTGAGCAAGGGGCCTGCCTGGGCTCAGAACAGCCTGTTGTGGCCAGTTTACAGATGGAAACACTGAGGCTCAGAGCAGTCCGGTAACTCTACTTTCCAAACTCATTGTGGGTGGGAGGGTGGCCCCTGGGCGGGCCCCTGTGTCCAGGCTCCGTCCGTCCCCAGCCCCGGTCTCATGCTCAGATCCGTCACCCCGTCCACGGGGGAGTGACAGAGGCCCGCTGTGTGACCCACGCCAGGTACTGACCTCGAACAGGCCTGGCTCGGGGCAGGGGGACAGCGGCGGGCATGAGCGTGCTGGGACTCAGTGAGGTTTTGTGTGGGCGGCTCGGCCGTGAAGACAGGCCTCGGTGGATATTCAGTTACCATCGTCCTCATCACGACCGACCCGTAAAAGTTGTTACAGACACCATCGGGACTGGTGACCAGGAGACACGGGCCTGTGCGGCCACGGACCGCAGCCGTGGCACCACTAAAGCCTCCGTCCTTTGGGCCGGCCCCGATGGCTTTGTTCCAGGCCCCACCGGTCACCCGGGGGGCTGGGGCTGGGGCTGGAGGTGGGGCGGTCCACAGGGGGCACCTCGTCTCCCGCGCCCCGGGGGCTCACGGCTCCCCTCTGCGTCCCCCCCCCCCAGGAGGGCTACAAGAGGTGTCCCCCCTCCATCCTGAGGCAGAGCCGGCCGGAGCGCCGCAGCCGTGGGGCCGAGCCACAGAAGACCGCCAGGCACGTGCGGTTCCGGGAGCCCCCGGAGGTGGCCGTCCACTGTAAGGGCAGAACGCGGCCAGCAGGCCCGGGGACAGGTGGGGCGGGGGGACACGTGTCCTGGGACCCGCAGAAGGCCCTCTGAAGGGACCCCGATGACCCCAACGAAACCCGGGCCCACGGGTCAGTCTGCACACAGAGTAACAGTCAACAGAACAGCAAGTGGCAGGAAAACAGTAAACCCACAGCTGCCCAAATCGCTACCGTCCTCTGGAGGGAAGGCCGGTGGGCGGGCGTCCCCAGCGGCCCACCCGCTCCTCCCTGCGGCGCCCCTCAGCTGCTCCCACCGCCGTCCGCCTCCCAGCCCCAGCCCCAGAGCCCCTCACCGCCGCCGCCCTCCCCGCCCCCGGCCCACCTCACGCCTGCTTCGGCCCTTCCCTCGGGACCGGCCCCTGTGTCCGCTGGCTGCACCGGGTGGCCACGGACTTAGAGGCTTCGAGCAAGCCACAGTGATTATCGCAGTGACCCCACGGGTCAGGGGCGTGGACCCGGTGTAGCCTGTGCTCTGCTCAGGCCTGGCTCTCCGGGCTGCCGTCCAGGTGTGGCCCGGGACTGCCTCTCATCTGAGGCCTGCGTCCGTCCCAAGCTCACTTGCCGTTTGCAGAAGTGGATTCCTTGCAGCTCTACAACTCAGCAGCTGCACCTCTGAGAGCAGCACCAGGCCCTCCCTCCGCTCCTGATTAGGTCGGGCCCACCCAAGATAATCTCCCTTTGGAGGGGACTCCAAGTCAGCTGACCGGGGCCTGCATCTCAGCTGCAGAATCCTTTCCCCTTCGCTTTATTCTCTTGGGTAGAAGCAAGTCACGGGCCCCAACCGGGGAGGGGACGACACAAAAACGGGGACAGTAGGGAGCTAGGAATCAAGGGGGCGTCTTACATTCTGCCCACCACAGCCCCCCAGGCAAGACCTCACTTCCTGAGACCTGCCGAGCTGTGGATGAAACTCTCTGCCCGACACGTGTTAGGGTCTCCCTGGATGGCCCGTCACGAGCATCCCGGCCCGGCCCCATTCCTCTCCCGATGCCGGGGGCCTCTTGCAAGGCTCCTCCTGCCTGCTCTTCGCCCCCAGCCCCCTGGCCTCCGCGCTCACCCCCAGGAGCCTTCCAACGGCTCTCTATGGATGGGGCACCGGGGCCCAGGCGGTCCGGGGGTGGTCGGGGCCCCCCCAGGAGACTGGGCAGGATGGGAGTGAGGGTCCTCTACAGGCTCCCCCCCCCAGCCACCCGTGGGGTCACCACACCCCACATTGCACAGGCCATGAGAACAGCACCCAGCCTCTCGGGGTCCCCGAGCCCCGGAAGCTTGAACCTGGGGCAGCGAGGCTGGGACAGACCCTGGAGGGCCCTGCACTTTCCCCTTGTGAAACGGGGTGGCTGTGTCCGACCCGGCCCTTCTCAGGCTCCTTTGGGGGGTGGGCGTGGCACACGAGGCCCTGAGGGCGCGGGGCAGGCTGAGGTCGTGTGCGCCCCCAAGCCGGGGCCTGCCCGCCCAACCGCGTCTCCATTCTCCTCCGCAGACATCGCCAGCAGGGAGTCCACTACGGCCACCAAGGGTGAGTCTGAGCCCTCCCCACACCCCCACACCCCGTGCCCAGGCCACGCTCGCCACACCCCCGGTGCCTCCAGCAGGTCCCCCCCCTCAGCCCCTGACACACACGGTTGGCAACAGCACCCCTCTGGGGTCCTGCCCCCTTACTCCTGTCCCAAGGGAGGGTGCCAGAGGCAGGGCCAACAGAGGCCCCAGGCAGGGGTGGGAGATGGACGGCGGCGGGGGGGGGGGGATGCTCCACACCCCATGGGGACCACGGGGGGCACCCGGGGACCCACCACCCTCCCTGCAGCCTCCCCGCCAGCCCCGGAGGAGCAGGGAGCCCCAGGCTCACCCGGGGCCCCCTCCGCCCCCAGCGCTCGGCCGGCCCAGGTCCCGCGGCGGCTCCCTGCTCCTGCGGCTGTCCGTGTGTCTCCTGCTGGTGCTCATGCTGGGTCTGTACTGCGGCCGGGCCGAGCGGGTGACACTGGCCCTCGAGGACCTCCGGGCCCGGCTCCTCGTGCTTGCCCTGCGCCTGAGGCACACGGCCGTCACCTGCTGGCACCGCCTGCTGCAGCTGTGACCGCGGCCAGATGCTCGCCCCCACCCCCCACGGCCCCCGTCGTGCAGGGCAGGAGCCCCCCTGGTGTCTGGGGGCTCCCGGTGGGGGAGGGGGGCCCGGAGCCCTGGCTCTGGAGCAGCAGGCAGCCCACCCATCCAGTCAGGGCCCCGCTTGTATGTGTTGGGGTCCACCGTGAGGTTCTACCAGAAAACCGATTCCTCTGCCTGCTTCGGGCCCCAGAGAGCCCTCACCCCAGTGGGAACTCTCCGTATCCTTGGGCCAGGCCCGGAGGCGGACGCGTGGGGCCCCTTGAAGACAGGGACACCGGCCCTGTGCCCGCGAGACCCCTCGGAGGTAAAACTGGACCTTGCTGCTTGGGGCTTGTGGGGCCTGGACCTCAAAACCCCGCGGAGGCACACGGGTCTGGCTGTTGGCGTGGGGCCCTCCCCACCGCGGCCGCGTGCGTGCAGGGCGGGGCCTGGCCTCTCCCCTTGGTGCTGGTGGTGGGGCCCCAGCCTCTGGGCCCAGGTCTGACCCCGAGGCCCCAGGGACCCTCTCGTGCCCCGGGGGAAACATGTGCCGCCCGCGACCTCCGCCGTCCACCCGGAGCGGCCGAGAGGCAGCCCGCTCTGCCCGGACCCCCACCGCCTCCGGAGCACGGCGCGTGCGCCCGGACCCCAGGTGGTGCCACACGCCAGCCACAGTGCCTCTGAGTCCCGTGACCCTGTGCAGACACCGTGCCATCGCTGGTGCTGCAAGGCCATGGGGACCCGTGTGGTCCGGACCCCCGCCTGGAGGGGGGCCTGGGAAAAGCGGGGAGGCCCGTGGTCAGACACCAGGAGGGACTGCCAGGAAGACGCCATCTCCCGCAGCAACCCGCAGACAAGCGTCCACGGGACGGCCAGTGCCGTGCCGCTCCTTCCCGGGGTGACGCTAGAAGTGCCTGTCCCCATTACCAAAGTGGGGACACACTGGTTTTCTATTAAAACGCACTGCCACCTGTTTTATTAGTCTGGGGGTTTTTACCCAAAGGAGCGAAACGGGGACCATTTGCTATGGAATTGGCTTCATCGGCTAAAGCAGAGGTGGGGGCAGTGGGGAAGCCTTTTCTGCCGGGCCTCAGGGGCTGGGGCGGTGGTTACAGGGTTCGGGATTCAGGGTCCCGGGTGGAGAGGAGGGGCCGGTCTCCAGAAGCAGGAGCCGACAGGGGCCATGGTGGGGGGAGGACCCCAGCCCTCAGGGACCATCCGGGGTCACAGCTGGTTCTAGCACGACCAGGGTGGTTACCACCTCCCGCAGCAGCCCAGCCCTCCCCCCAGGACCCCACCTCACCTCACCCCAGCCCCCGAAGAGGACGGGCAGATTACTACCCATATTCCAGATGGGGAAACTGAGGCTCAGAGAGGTAGATCACATGTCCAAGCCCGTGGGGGGGGGGCACAAGCCTCAGGCTCAGCCCCTCGAGCCCTGGTCCCGCCCTGGGGCAGTCCCGCCATGAGGCGTGAGGCAGTCCCCTCCTCACAGCCACTGCTCTCGGCCAAGAGCCCGTGACGGCAAAGACATCCCGGGTCCGGAGGGCCCACAGGCCATGAGCACCTGCTTTGGGGAGACCACTGCTCAGGCTGTGCACACCCTGAGAGGTCCAAAATCCCGCGTCCAGCCGTGCGCCCCGGGAAGCCCCGGAGCCCGCGTGGACGCGAAGGTCCGAAACCGGAGAGGCCCGGCCCTCATCCCGGCAAGGTTCTGAAGCGACAGGAACAAACACAAGGCAGTTTTTACATCGTAGGAGCGGACGAAACACCGGAAACCAGGACGCTGAAGGTGGATGGAGGTTGGGGCCGGGGGCGCAGAGGCTCCATTGTCCACAACAAGGCTCAGGACTTTGTGTTTATTTGGACGTTGAACAACAGACACACCAGGCTTAAGAATCATTACTTTCGGTTTTCGTCAGGAGTGGAGTTAAGACAAAGATGTCTGTTATCCACGCGCAGCTGGGAGAAGCAGAAGCGATCGGGGGGGCCCTTCCTGCCCAGCCCTGGGGGACCCAGCTGTCCCCTCCCTGGAAGCCCCCCGCCGGCCTGACACGGGTCTGTGCCAGCGACAACCCCACTCTACCAGTGACACCTGCAGGTAAGTGGGCGCGCGTCTCCCCTAGCCTGACCGAGGGGAGGCCCCAGACCGGGCCGGGCGCTCCAGGAGCGGCAGCTGCCAAGGGCGGGCCCAAACCTGCCGTGGACCCTGGGGCTCCAGGAGGCCACGTCCCGCCCCCGCTCCTCTGCCCCGGGGCCTGGCTGTTGCTGGGAGCAGAGCGGAGCGCTCAGGGGCTGGAGAGGGTCCCCTCAGCTCGTGCATGAGGGCGGAGCTGAGACCAGATGGGCTTGGGGGCCTCAGTTCTCCCAAAACAGCTCCCCCAGCAACCCAGCTGCTCTGTCTGACATTCTCGGCCGGGCCGAGCGCCTCTGAGATGCCAGGAGGTGACGGGAGGCCTCCCTTCCCTGGCCCAGGCTGCCTGCCCCACTCGGCACCTCGCCCCGGGCCCGCATCCGTGGCCTGGGGATGATCCGTGCCCCCATGTGGGAGACCAAACCAGCCCCTGGCAGCGCGAGGCATGGATGCGGGGAGCCAGGCGTCTCCTTCCCTGGAGGGTGGGGAGCAGCAGGAGGGTCAGCCCGGGAGACGAGAACGGGGTGCCCCACTCCTGCAGAGGAGCACTGCGTGCAGATGTGGAAGCCGGGGAGCCCCGCGAGGAGCGGGGTCCACAGCCCAGCAGCGCAGGTGGCTCATCACTGAGCTCTGGGGTCACGGGTCCCCCCGGCTCCTCCACCTGCCCCCGTGTGGACGGGGTCATGCCCTCTGGCGGCCTCAGTGCTCCAGGCTCCGTCCATCAGACGGGAAGGCAGCCCCTCCACCGGGGGGGGCTGGGGGCACAGGGGGCGTCCCGGTGGACGAAGGCCAGAGGAGCCGCTGTGTCCTCACCAGCCCTGACGTCTGCTCACACCTTGCGGCACGCACGCACTCACGCTCACGGTTGTGCACACACATTCCCATCCATGCTCACACACTCGTGTGTGCACATGCACGTGCTCACATTCCTGCGCACACTCACTCACACTTGTGAATGTGAGCTCACGTAGAGCTACACGCTCACACACTCACACCTTCCCGTGCACTTCCATGCGTGTGCACACGCTCGTGTCACACACGCACTAATATCACACAGACACATCCACACGCTCACATGCACTCACACGCTCACCCAGACGCCTACAGTGGCACCTGCCCCACCCCATCCTCCCTAGGGGGCGCTGTGCCCCTAGGACCGTGTCCCCGCCTCCCCCACCTCCCCACCCTGTGACACAAACGTTGGGGCCCGAGGAGCCTCCAGGCAGGGCCACCCGGGGCTCCCCCGGCAAGTCCCATGGCAGAGGACGAGGGGCACCGGGCGCGGGCCCCCAGCCCTGACACCACGGCCACTTTCCAGGACACCCACACAGCCACCACCTGACTCAGGGCAACACCACTGCCCTATGCTTTTGACGCTGAGACCAGGCCTGGCCACCTGAGCACCACGAAGCAGGAGCACAGGGAACCGGGCCCTGCGGCAGGGGCGGGGGGTGCAGGGCCAGAAGGTGGGGAACACACTGCCGGAGAGCTCCCTCCTGCACCCACCCCCCAGCTCCCAGGCCACAGAAGTCTTGGCCCACACACTGCTCAGGAGCAAGGGACAAGAGCGACACGTGGTCCTCGTGGGCTGGGGTCACTCTGGGGACGCAGGCTGCCCGACAGAATCGCACACAGAATCACACCCGGGCAAGCCGGCAAGGTGATGGAGATGGCACCCAGCCGTGGCGTGCAGGCGAGCCCTACGGCAGAGGTGCCCTAGAGTCTGGACCCCCGCTCAGCAGGCCTGCCCGGCCAGCGCCCCCCGGAAAAGCCGGCCGTGCAAGCACGGAGCCCGGAAGAGGCCCCTGCGTGGCCCTGAGGGCCGGCGCCCACCCGGGGCAGCCGCCACGCTCAGGGTGGGGGTGGGGGGGCTCGGTGAGCGGGCTCACTCACTTTGCACGGTGCCGAGGGGGGACATGCAAGGCGAGGGGCAGGTGGGGCCAGGCAGGGCCCCCCGCTGCTCCCCCAGGTGGGGCTGTGAGCCCCGGGGCGAGGCGGGGGTTGGGGGGGGCATCTGGGGGCCGGGCTCCCCCGCCCGCACCTAGATGACCGCGCTCTTCTCCTCCTGGAAGGAGGTGCGGGGGGTCGGCCTGGCCAGCAGCAGCTCCTTCTCGTGGACCAGGCTGTCCAACAGGTCCTCCTGGCGGTAGTTGTGGTAGACTTTCAGGAAAGCCAGGATGGTGACGGCCAGCCAGGCCAGCCACGAGGCCCAGAGGCCGAACTACACAGAGGGCAGAGGCAGGGTCAGGAGGCCGGCCGGCCCGCAACCCCCCTGCCCCGGGGTCCGCCTCGCCTCCTCCCCCACACGCCCATCCCTCCCTGGCATCTGGCGGCCTGCCCTCTGAACCCCGAGCTGCACGATGCTTTTGGGGGTCTGCCCACCCTCGCCCCCAGGCAGCCCAGCCCACCCGGCCCCAAGGAGAGCCCGCCCATGACAGAGTCACCTCCAGCTGCTGGGGTGAATTGACCTTTATCGGCTTCTCCCAAACAGCTGAAGGAGAAACAATTTAACGGAACCAGGCCTGAGCCACAGGCAACAGATCCTCATGTCAGGTTGTCACCAGACTCAGCTCGCGCCTTCCTAATCTAATTGGCGCAAGTAGCCCCGAAGCATTTTCCATTCCATCTTCGTGAAGGAGTCTCTGGTGCTTTCAGCTCATGTCAGCAAAGAACCTTGGACCCACCAGATGTGCCGCCCCCCAGCGGGCTCCTCTCCAAAGGAAGAGTCCTCAGATCAGCCACGGGCCCATGTGAGCCCTGAGAGGCCAGTCTGGGGTCCAAACATGGACCTGGATGCCAGCAAGCCCTGCCCAGGGCTGGAAGGAGCCAACCCCACCTGCGCACCCCGCAGCAGTGTTGTCTGCCTAGACACAAATGTGGACTCAGACACAGACCCTCACTGACCCCTGACAAGCCCCAACACACCTGTATCCCAGCCAATGCGTCCCCAGAGAGGCACCGGGTCTCCTGGAGGCCAGGCAGGGGGAGGGTCTCTGCCCCCCCACACCGTTCCTCAGACATGGCATCTGCTTCCCCTGGCCAGGCAGTAACCACAAGCCCCCCAGCATCTATCGGAGGGTCCCCGCTCCAAGCGCCCTGCCCCGGACTGCAGACCAGGGATCTGATGCCTGGTTTCCTTTCCTGGCACACAGCCACTCCCTCACCCCCTGAACCTCACTTCCGCAGTTAGCTCACGCTGGCCCCTCCTCCTAGGAGCCCAATGCCTCACCCCTCTCCACATCCACCTGCGAGAACCCTCACTCAGTCTCTGAGATCCAGCTCTTCCAACCCCTCCTCCAGGAAGCCTTCCCGACTATACCACTCACTCAGCTGTATCTCCGTTGCTTGGCCCCATCCTCGACCTCCCCTGGATGAGAGCGAGAGCGTTTGGAGACAGTCTGTGTATCCGGTGTATTCAGCAGTGAATGGAATCCTCCCCACGATGCATGCTTCCCTGCCTAGCAGAACAGCCCCGCCTACCCGGCACCCCCTCCCACCAGAACAGCCCCGCCTACCTAGCAGCCCCTCCTACCTGAACATCCCCGCCTACCCGGCAGCCCTTCCTACCAGAACAGCCCCGCCTACCCGGCAGCCCCGCCTACCAAAGCAGCCTTGTCTACCTGGCAACCAGTGTCTCCTACCTGAACATCCCCGCCTACCCGGCAGCCCCTCCTACCAGAA
>NW_026057582.1:1073683-1079364 GCF_023721935.1 Panthera uncia | reverse complement strand
CCCTCCTACCTGAACAACCCCGCCTACCGGGACAGGCCCGCCTACCCGGCAGCCCCACCTACCTGGGCGATGGCAAACTGGTCGTAGAAGGCAGAGTTGTCCACGTTAAGCTCCAAGTTGATGTCCTGGAGCTCTTCGCAGCTGAAACACCAAGGCGCAGGGTGGCAGGTGACGCCAGGACACGGGGCATGGGGAGCGGCATGCAGCACCCCCAAACGGTGAGGCAACTGTCCTAGCCCCAAAGGCTTCATCCCTGACCCCCTCCAACCAGAAGCTTCTGCTCCCGCTCCTCCCCATCCCTATCGCTGTCTTCCAAACCCTCCACGACCAAATCCGGCCCAGCACTCAGCCCAGGCCTCTGCCCGCGAAGGCAGCACAGGGCGGGATCTCCAGGGCCTGTGCTGTGTAGCCATATCCGGCCCTCCAGGGTCGAGTGCGCTGGGCCTACGTACCCCCTCCCCCCACACACATTCGGCCTTGATCCACCTCCAGGGTGTGGGAGGTGCCCTACTTTCACTGAAGGGGGTATTGAGGCCAAGGGGGTGGGTCCCAGGAAGTCCCTGGCCAGGTGTGCACAGGTGGGGGCACAGGCAGCAAGGACAAAACCCCGAGCTCAGAATGGGATTCATGCGCCAAGACGTCGGCTGGGGGCAGTGGGGGTGGGGTGGGGCCCAGGCGCACCTGTGGGACACGGTGCCCTTCTCGGTGATGGCATCACACCACATGGTGAAGCCCACGCTCACAATGGTGCTGGCGATGAAGACGAGAAAGACCACAGAGGCGCTGACCAGAAGGTTCAGGAAGGCGTAGAGGAAGGAGCTTCAGCAAAGGACGGGAGGGGACAGTCACCACGCGCCACCACCAGGGTCCCCATGACACCCCAGCAGTGCCAGGAGACAGCTGACGTGTGGGCCCGATAGGGTGACGGGGCCCTGTGGGGCCGCCAGGGCCACTTTCCCGTCCCTCACTGTCCCTCACCCCGAAGTCCCATGCTGACCCCGGGCTGCCCAGCCCAACCTCCCGGAGACCCAGCGTGGGGACACGTGTCAGCACCGCCTTCCGGAGGAGGCAGAGCCAAGACTGAACCCCAGGACGTTTGGTCCCAGAGCGTCAGGACCAGCGCATGCTGACAAAGCAGGACGCCCTTCCCAGGCCGTTCCTGACGCGGCTGCCCTGAGGCCACGTGCCCACGTGGTCATCGACGCCGCTGGCCTGCACCTGCGTCAGGGGCTTGTGGTGTGACCCCGCCCTCATCTCCCCACTGCATCCTAAGGCCCTGCTGTGCCCGGGGAGGGGGTGGGGGACGCAGGAGGCAGGGCCAGGAGGACAGAGCTCACTCGGGGTCCACACGACACGGCCCCACCAAGGTGCCTACACAGGACACCAGCGTTTGCTCTCCGGCCGAGGGGGGCGTGTGGCTGGGGCACGGCAGCCCACCCCGCCAGACGCCCCTGCCCCACTACCCGCCATCTCCAAATCGCCCCCTGGAGACTCAGAGTCCCGGGTCTGGCTGAGCCTGGGGACCTGTAGGGTGGGGGGACAGGGACGCCCTCAGGGGGGACGGCAGCCCCGGCCACACCTACCGCGTGGACATCTGTCCATCGACACATGGAGTCTGAGGGGCGAGATCGACCCAAACTGGCTTCACGGAGAACACATCCTAGAGGTCTCAGCTGGGGCCCCAGCCAGAAAATCGTGAAAGCTGCTGTCGGATGCGGTGGCTTCCCCCGGGACGAAGGGGGATGCACGCACCGTCCATTTTGCATTTGTCCCCACCTGCACCCGCCACGCGCTGACTGAGCACCCCCTCACCCTGTGCTGGGCCCTGAGGACAAAGAAATAACCATGCCCCGGTCCTGGCCCCGGGAGGCACCCCAGCCTTGGGCGGGCGATCAACCGCGGCCAGCAGCACGTCCAGCAGGGCCAGGGCTGGGGGCGTGAACAGGAGGCCGGAGGCCCGAGGCTGCAGTCCCAGAATCATAGCCAGCGGGTCTGCGCCCACGTTCACACGGATGCGCGGCACGTCAGCACCACTCCCAGCTGACCGGGGCCATCGTCAGGGCCGTGACCAGACAGCTCAGTGTCCAGGTCACGCGTGTTTGCGGCGCAAAACTCCCTGCGTTCGACTTCCGGCGGGGCCTGAGCCGCCGGCCGGGCGTTTCGTCGTGGGTGGGTGGGCGCCGTGCCCCCTGCCCACTGCAGACGGCCCGAGGGCTGCTGAGTTCCCCGACTCTGCAGATCATTGCCTCTCCATCCTCTGCCCAGGGGGCTGACCCAAGTAGACCACGGCAATGACCCCTCTCCCCGGCTCCTGGTTGAGCCCAGCCAGTGGGGACCGGGCAGGGGTGGGAGAGGCAGTGAGTGTTCATCCCCAGGCCTCTGCTGGGGGGGACGTGGGGAGGGGGGATGCCCCCTGGGTGGCCGTCCCTCCACTGAAGGTCACCACGTCTCTTCCGGTGCCTGCAGCCAGGGGAGGTGACAGGGCCGTCACAGGGCCCAGGCCTGACCCACATCCTCGTCTCTGCCGACCGCCCTCCTCAGGTTACCCTCACGTGCGTGAGCCTGAGCATCTGTTCCCAGCTGGGACCCCGACAGACAGCTCCAGACCGCAAAATCCACCTGGCCCTGGGCGCTCTGAATAAGAGGCCCGGAGTTACAAAGAGGGGTACGTTGGGGCCAACCCCACCTCCGAGGCTGTCACTGGGGACAGCAGCGTGTCAGCTCCAGCCCCCTCTTTGCCAGCGGGGTGACCTTCAGCAAGTCACTTTCTGCGCCTCAATTTCTCCCTCTGTAAATTGGGCAGCAAGAGCCCCCCACTGGGTCACTTTGGAAACTGAGGGAGCCTGTGTGGGCAGGGGGCTTCCTCCTGAGCATGAGCACGCCCTCCCTCCCCGGGACAAGCCTCCACCCGCCGCCAGAGCCCTGGGCTGGCGCACCTGCAGCCCTGCGCGTGGGGCTCGGCCTGTGGCCGCGGAGACGGAAGCATGGGAGCAGCATCAGCCACCAGATGCAAGGAGCCGATGGCTGGGGGCCAGCTGTGCCCCCTGTGGACCGCGTGGGGCTAAGCAGGGCTGGGAGAGTCCACGGGGGCCCTCCTTCCCGGGAGCGAATGCTCCAAGGAAAGCAGAGGCTACCCAGAGCCTACACCCCGGCTTTGGATGGCCACTCCGCTCCAGCCCAGGAGAACGAAGGGGTCCCGGGGGGCCAGGACCGAGCGTCCACAGGCGGAGCAAAGAAGCCGCCCGCCTTGGGCACAAAGGCCGGCTCCCTAGGTGCCCGCCACCTGCCAGCAGCCTTCCGCCATCATGCCAGGCACCCTGCCCTGCAGGTGCCCGGCATCCTGGATGAGCCAGCTGCTGCCCTCAGCAGGACTTCCTGGAAGAGGGGGGTATGACCAGGGTGCAGAGGATGTGTTTGCTGGGCAGTCCCCAACCTCAAGTCCTGCTCCCCCTCATGGGGGGGGGGCGGCATCCCCCATGTCCGGCACCAAATTCTAGAGAGGCACACCCGGCTCCATGCTCCCTGTGTGGGCCAAAACCACCCCCAGGGAAGCCTGCTTAGCCTGAGACACAGCTCCCACTCCCTGGGGGGCGGGAACAACATAACCTTCCGTAGCCAGAAACTTCCAGCCGCATCCATGTTAAACAGGCACAATTGGGGGCTCTCCTCCCATGACAGGAACACGGAGTCCCCGAGCCATCAGACAGGGGAGGGTGTGGGGCTGCGGTCATCCCAACAGCCTCCTCCTACTCCCCAAGTCCATCTCTGGCTCCTTCCATGGAACCTGTCTGGGCTGCAGAGTTCTGAAGAACTGGGTGTGTCCAGAGCCTCATTCGACTCGGCCCTCAGAGTCCACAGTGCCCCCCCCCCGCCCCGCCCTGCTCCCCAAGGACCCATCAGCCTGCGGCCCTAAACAGGAAGCTCGGCACACACGGGGTTAAGTCCATCTTTCTCCCACCACCACCACTGCCTCTCAGGGTGCCAGGCCGGATGTGCTGTCTCCATGGTGACAGTCATCCGGAAAGCCCTGGGAGCGACTGCAGGCTGGGGGACAAGTGTGGGCAGGCAGATGGGTTGTTCTGACCCAGCACTCCCCAGCCGTGGATCACAAACCGAGGCCACCTGTACCCTCCACTGCCCTGGGCCCCCCCCCCAGGCCTGTGACCCACCCCGGCCTCACCCAGTGTCCCCAGCCAGCAAGCACTGGAGGAAGCCCCAGAGGCCTCTGTTTCACAGGCCCATTACTTCAGCCACAACCAGGATGAAGCCTCCTGCAAGCTGTCCCCACCCTTAGCCCCTTATTCTCCTGGGCACAAGCTGTCCAGGGCCCCACTCTGTCCAGGGACATACCGTACGTGAGGGGGGAGCTGGCACCATTGACAGGGTCTAGCTCAGGCGCCAGGGACCCGGCCCCGAGCCCTTTCACACAGCCCAAAGGGCAGGGCTCTGCCCTGGGTCTCGGCAGGGTCCTGGCTGGTCTCTGAATGTGGACTCAAGAGAATTAGTGTGCACACAACCCCGAAGCAGACCCCAAGGCTGACAGCAGCAGTGATGTCCTTGATGAGCTGGACACCCTGAGGGCCCTCACCACCCCTCGAGCTCACTCTAACCGCCCTTCCTGGCCTCCTGTCTGTCCCGAGTCCCCTACTGGCCCAGCACCCGCTCGCCTGCTCTACACGGCTGGACCGACACCTGAGCCGGGACCGGCTTCTCCAGGCCCCCATCTTGCCTGCCCATGAGGCAGGCCCAACCTTTCTGGGGGCCCAGGAATCGGCCCGGCAGGCCTGCAGGGCTGACCCCTCAGCCAGACTATGGATCTGAAGACCCCAGGGCTGGGGGAGTGGCTGCGAGGGAGCAGACCTCACACGCAGGCCTCCTTTCCGTCTTCATTCAACAAACGCTAATCTGTGACTCCCAAGGTCAGCCCTGAGCACACAGAACCTGCCTTGGGTTCATCCAGCCCGGGGGGGGGGGGCGGGGCCTCAGACGGAGCCACTCCTGGGTATCCATCAGGGGGAGCTCTGGCCTCGTCCTACCACCAGACCCGGATGAAGTCTTGACCCTTGGACAGATGTCACAGTGGGCTGGCTGCTGAGGGCACCTCGTCCCTATAAGACAAATGGCCTAAAGGTGTTCAGGGTCTAGCCAGTGAGGGCCTGCAAGCAGGCAGGGCCCGGCCTCTGGGGCTCACAGCAATGTGGGGCTCCAGAGCCCCAGGGACCCCCAGAGACTGGGAGCAGGGCAGGGAGGGCTGAGAGCCCCAGAGCCTGTGGGAAAGAAATCTCGGTCACTCAGACGGGGCAGCAAATCTAGGGACAGCAGTAACAGCAGCTTCTGTCCTTTGTCAACTCACAGCTGTACCACGGGGGCCTCCTGAGGGTGCTTGTCTTACATGGACGAGGTGGGATGCTGGGCCTGTGCCCACTGCCCCCAGCCTCCCGGATGGCAGGGACCTCGGCTCCCCTACCCTGCTGGCCGTCCTCTCCTCCTCAGACCCTGTCTCATATGCAGAGAGGCTTCCCCTGTCCCCATCTGCACAGGGACGCTGACTACGGTAACACCCAAGGTCAGCAACATGCACACACGTGACACCTGAAATCCCTCCTGGGGACACCAGCCGTCGAGTGGGCTGAGGGAAGTAAGAGGCCTGTGGCAGGGCAGGATGGCCCCCTGGACTGGCC
>NW_026057582.1:1058077-1068683 GCF_023721935.1 Panthera uncia | reverse complement strand
AGGTCCCGCGCGCCCCGCCCGGGACGCGTGCGCAGCGGCCGGGCGCGGGCGGCGCCTGCGGTCAGCACCACGGACAGCTCCGGGCGGCCCGCGGGCCCAGGGGACCGCGCGGGGCGCGTGCGGACGCAGGGATGCGGGCGCGAGGACGCTGGCGCAGGGATGCGGGAGCGGAGCGGTAACGCAAGGGGGACGGGGCGTGTTGCTAGGTCCGCGTACGGGAGACTGGACTGTGCCATTACTGGCACCAGGAGCTACCTGGGTGGGCCTCACATGGGCTGCCTGTGTCCCCAGTCCCCCGTGAGCCTTAAGGAAAGAAGGCTGAGAGGTCCAGGAGGGATGTGTCGGAGATGCCCACAGTGCTGGGTGGGAGTCAGGTTGCAGTCCAGGCCGGAATGATTTTATTTTTTTATTTTTTATTTTTTTTATTTTTTATTTATTTATTTATTTATTTATTTATTTATTTTGCTCCAGGGCCCGGGAGTGACAGAGGTCATCTGCGGAGAGGTGGGGGATGGTGAGGCCTGGGTGTAGGGAGGAGGGAGCAGTCTGTGAGCTATATTTGCGTTTCTCCAGCACCTCACCCTCAGAGGGCACATCTGTTATACCACCTGACACAAGTAGGGCCCTGAGTTGATATTTGTAGGATAAATAATGAATGCCCCGAGCACCTCATTAACACAGCCTTTGCTGAGACGGAATCTGCTGATGCATTAATTAATAGAATTAATGCCTTGTCTGCTTCCCTTAAAGACTAAGTCACGTTTAGTCCAATTCCCAGAGAGAGGAAGCTCTAGTCTTGCTCTTTCTAAAAGAAATTGCCAAATGGTTTAAATTACATCAGCATTTTTGTTACAAGCTCTAAAAAAAGTCTCTTTTATTGCCAAAGTAATATGTGCCTTTTTTTTAAGTCAAGCAATATAGATATAAATTAAGTAAGAAGAGAAAGTGTCCTCATCCCTGCCACACTACCAGGAGTACCCACATTTCTAGAGATTTTGCTAGGCAGCTAAACGCACACAAACACACACAATTTACACACATGCTTCATAGTATACATGCCGTTCTGCAGGCCGACCCTTTTATTCCACAATACGTCATGGACATTATTCCCTGCTTGCACATAAAGATCTATTTTATTCTTCTTAATAACTGCATAGCCCTCTATAATAATGATGATTCCACAATTTGCTTAACTATTCCTCTTTGAATGGGTGTTTAATTCTCCAATATCTGCCATTTCAAATGCTGCTGAGTGAACGTTCTTACGTATATAGGCTCGTGTACTTGTGCAGGTATTTCTTATAAAGGAAACTCCTGGAAGAGGAATGGCTACATCACAGGGTATGCACGTGTTAAGTGTCGACAGAAATTGCCAAACTCTGAAAATGTTGTGCGAATTTGCTCTCATGTCCGTGTCCTAGACGCCTTCTCCAAAACTGAGAAATACCAGTTGTTTTAAAATTCTGTCAGTGTTACGTGGAAAACAATATCTCATTGTACATAAACTTGGATTCTCCTTATCGTCATGAGGTTGAACATCCTTTCTTATGCTTGCCACCATTTGTAACACGTCTTCTGTGAATTGCACATTCCGTTTGCATTCACTTTAATTTTTTTTTAAGCTCATTTATTTATTTTGTGAGAGGGGGAAGGGCAGAGAGAGAGGGAGAGAGAGAATCCCAATCAGGCTCTGTGCTGTCAGCATAGAGCCCGATACGGGTCTCGAGCCCGTGGACCATGAGATTATGAAACCAAGAGCCAGACGCTTAACCGACTGAGCCACCCAGGCGTCCCTATTTACGGTCACTTTACAGCATACATTGAAGACCAGCCATGGGCTGTGACAGCAACCCTTTTCCTGGAGAATTCACTCAGGGTTTCTGCTATGATGGAGCACCCCAATCCAAGCAAAGGGAACCCACTTAGGAAATTCAGCTCCCACACACCCACACGCACCTGGGGCAAGAGTAGAAATCCCATCTGTCCGTTATCTGGCGGGTTGACGGATTTGAACATATCTGTTACACTTGAGGGTTTGGCCAAAACAAATGAGACCATGACAATGAAGAAGGAAATGGCCCGTGGGAAAACTCTAGGCTAAATTGTAAAGATTATTAAGTTTCTACATTTTAAAAGGTACAAGACCCTGGCATTTTTAGAGATGAGTTCTATTTAACTTTCAAAAGTCAAGGAATTCTCTTGTTATTGAAATAATTTGAAGCTATAAAAAAATACAGAAAACTCATTTTTTTAAAAATTCACTTCTTGGGGCGCCTGGGTGGCGCAGTCGGTTGGGCGTCCGACTTCAGCCAGGTCACGATCTCGCGGTCCGTGAGTTCGAGCCCCGCGTCAGGCTCTGGGCTGACGGCTCGGAGCCTGGAGCCTGTTTCCGATTCTGTGTCTCCCTCTCTCTCTGCCCCTCCCCCGTTCATGCTCTGTCTCTCTCTGTCCCAAAAATAAATTAAAAACGTTGAAAAAAAAAATTAAAAAAAAAAAATTAAAAAAAAAAAATTCACTTCTTAAAAGTTGGCATTACATTAATGCTAAACCCTCATTAGAAGAGTGAGCCAAAGAAAGTAGCAAGAAATTTTAAAATATTGGCATATTGAATACAACTCGACATGGCAAGAAAATTTTAAACACGAACCAGTTACATTTATCACAAACGCAAGAATAGCTTGACTTTATGAAAACTATCCACAGTTTATCACATCAACAAATAAAGGAGAAAAATCCAGGGTTTTTGTTTTGTTTTGTTTTGTTTTTTGTTTTTTGTTTTGATTTTTTTTTTTTTTTTTTTTGGTCAAGAGATACCTAAAAGGCATTTCATACAATGGAATGGCTATTCATTATTTAAACAACAACAACAACAACAACAACTGTGTAAGACAAGAAGAAAATTGCCTAAATATGATAAAGACTACCTTAAAATAGTATCAAAAATCTGCAGCTACTTTAATAAGGAAAAAGGATGAGAATTCTCACTATTACAACCATTACTGACAATTTGCTTGGCAATTCTACCTAATGAAACAAGTCAAGAAATTAAAATATGCAGTATATCTAAGGGGTGCCTGGATGGTGCAGTCAGAGCATCCGACTCTTGATTTCAACTCAGGTAATGATCTCACAGTTGTGAGTTCAAACCCTACATCAGGCTCTGTACTGACAGTGTGGAGCCTGCTTGAGATTCTCTCTCTCTCTCTCTCTCTCTCCCCCCCCCCCCGCCGACCCTTCCTATGCACTCTCTCTCTCTCAAAATAAATGAACAAACTTAAAAAAAAATTTAAAGATACTCTCCATAGAATTTGCAATTTTATACAATGACTAGACATAAGATAAACATACAAAATTCAACCCCCGGGTGCCTGGGTGGCTCAATTGGTTAAGTGTCCGACTTTGGCTCAGGTCATGATCTCATGTGTCGTGGCTTCGAGCCCCGTGTTGGGCTCTGTGCTGACAGCTCGGAGCCTGGAACCTGCTTTGGATTGTGTCTCCCTCTCTCTCTCTGCCTCTCTCTCTCTCTCTCTCTCTCAAAAATAAATAAACATTAAAAAAATTCAACACCCTTTCTCTGGTATCTTAGGTCAGGTTCTCTGGGAAATTGACTCTGCGACTCTGAAATTTACATGCAGCAACACACGTGTTGGAGCAGGTCACAGAGCCGGGCGCAGGGAGCAGCTGTACCAGAGGCCTCAGCCACCACCACGGGAAGTTCTGAGAGTCAGACGGTCCCTGGGAAAGGTCCCAAGCTGAGGCAAGGAGGCCATGTCTATTCTCTCACATTTTCCGGTGAAGGGAAGTGGCCTTGGGGAGGATGAATTCTGTTGGGTGAAGCGGCTGTCTTTGGCAGAGGGCAATTTCTAGAGGGAGTTGTGGTTGTGGGCAGATGGCGGTCAACATCTCTGGGGGCCGAGGAGTAAGTGCCTCTGTCCTGAAGGGGGGGCTAGTGACACACCGCGGCGTTCACTACAGTCCTTGGGCAGCCCAGGTCTACCAGCGGCATGTAGGAAGTTCCCCTGGTTTGGGAACAGCTTCTCTCAAGCTCTACTCTTTGGGAATGTTTCCCGCCACCTCCCCTTAGGGGCAGAATCAGAGGTGGGGCTCTGCTCCCACAAGCCTTTCTCTTGTGACTTTTCTCAGGTAAAGGCCAGCAGAATCCTGCTCCCGCGGCTCACCTGTCACTTTCTGCTGTGACTGTTCCTGACCCACTTCTCTGTTCTCACTGGCGGCCATGAGCTTGTGCTTTACTGGGTCAGACCCGCGGTTAGGCGCATGCCCGTACAGGGCGCACTGGCCAGCCGGGAGCTGTTACGTAGGTGACATTCAATTCTCCTCTGTAGCCGGCAGGGTCTTGCTCCAGAACCCTAGTGTCTACACTGTGATGATCCCACTGGCTTTATCTTCAACTCCACACAGCATCTTCCCCACTATAAACACTTCTAATACCGTAGGCATGAGATCTACCCATTTGTATGTCCCAAGGGCTGTTTGTACCATAGCTTTGCATTTCTACAGGGTCTTGTCCTGCTCTGGGACCCGATCTGGGACTCTGGCAGCCCTCCGTGTCACTCAGATACTGAGAGGTGGAAGAAGCGGGCTTCAGAGCCCAAAGAGCTCTCTTCCTTCTTGGTGATGGCAGGTGCAGAATGCGGTAATTTGTGCTTTTCTTCATAGACAATGTCCCAGCATGCTAGCGACCTGAAAGATGCCGGTGTGGTGGGATCCTGAGTCCTGTAGAGCTCTCGCATCTTAACGAGGCCTCCAACATACTTGCCACTTCTCGTCCCATCCACTCAGATTAGAATATTGTCACTGA
This sequence comes from Panthera uncia, assembly GCF_023721935.1. NCBI lineage: Eukaryota > Metazoa > Chordata > Mammalia > Carnivora > Felidae > Panthera > Panthera uncia. The sequence goes on along the minus strand of NW_026057582.1, from coordinate 1,063,864 downwards.
TACGGTGGCCGGTGTGACGGTGTGAGGCATGCCCAGATGGCTGTGTCCTTTCAAGTACATCATGACAGGACAGGAGAGTTAACACAGCCCTGGGGCGGGACTGAGTGAACACTGTTGTTCCTCCCACACGAATGCAAACCGTTTCTGGTGGGGGTGGAAATGAACATGTGCCAGATCGACCGCCGAATGTCGTGTATGGGGGCGGCGGGGGGGGGAGGGTATGTTATTCTGCTCTGCAAAGACAGCACATCTGGAAAGGAGGCTGCATTCAGACTTCTGCTTGGCTGTGCTTGTGGGCATCCCCCTGTCCCCCTGTAGAATGTGCCCAGTTCATGCAGGCACCAGGCTGGTGACGCTGGTGACTCAGGTGGGGATGTGGGACCACCCCCTGCCCCCTCTTGGTCCTCAAAGTGGCTCTCGGCTCTGCCCCTCCCCCCAGGATTTGAGATTGCTTTCGGTTTACTCTCTCGGTGGGTGCGGGGGTAACTTCCAGACGCTTGGCTGGCCTTTCCCTCCAGGAAACAAAGTGCAGTTTCTTCCAACTATGTGTGTACATTTCCAACCATTTATACTCTCGAGAACCTAGTAAATGACCACAGGTGACTCACAGCCCAGAAGTCTCTCTACCACCTGGGCGTCTGCCAGAGCAAGCAGGCCAAGATGACACTGTGCCCCGTGGGCATTAGTCTCAACCCAAAGCCTGTGCCAAACCGTCCTCGAAATGTGTGGCCATGTCCTTTCCCCTCGAAGGTGCCTGAGCAAACGGCTGAGATACTGTCAGGAAAGGACGGGGAGTCGGCACCCAAACGTGGGTCTCAGTGTGGCCGGCCCCATCCTGCTCCAGCCAGTGGGTTCTGCTCTGTAACCTGGCTCAGGTCTGGAAAAGGGACCTTTCCTGCAGCGGAACGTGACGTCGTGTGGGGGAGGGGCTGCCTCGGGCTCATCCGCTGTCACTTCCCCGGAGGCCGTCCGTCCCCGGGGACACCAGACAGATCACCTATCTCTGTGGCTCTCTGCCACCAGGACACGGCTGCCCTCGCCCGCACACACCCCATCCCACACCGGTGCGTCTTCTCTGCGAGCCGCGGGTCCCCAGGGCACGCTCGCTCTGCACAGCGGTCCCACTGCCCATGGGGGGAGTGCGGCAGACCCCCTCCCAGAGGCTGTGTGCCCCTGCAAGGCAGGGATGCCACATCACCTCCAAGCAAGACGCTAAGGGCTGAACCAAAGACGTAGTGCAGTCCTAAGCCCCTGGGCCCTCAAAACGTGACTTTGTGTGGAAATAGGGATGGCCTTTAGGAGGTGATCAATCAAAATGAGGTCACCAGGGTGGGCCCTCGCTACCACGACCGGTGTCTCGTCAAAGGTAGGAACTGCAGACAGGCCCGCGCGCAGGGAGCCGCCTTGGGAAGACAGAGGCAGAGGTCACCTCGGTGCGGCCTGGAGCAGCCCTGCCCACACCCTGGCCTCCGACTTCCTGCCTCCAGAAGTGGGAGCCAGTAAACGCCTGCTGTTTATGCCTGCTCTTTGCGCCCGCTGTGGGGGACTTTGCTTTGGCAGCCCCGGGACGCTGATCCCCCAGGGAGGCGCCTGCCTTTAACGGGTGGGGGGCACTTCCGTGGGGTCGCGAGGACCCGGGGCTGCGGTCTCTGAGCTGGCACAGGTCTGGCCCCCGGGGAAGCGGTTTGGGCCGGGTCCCTGCAGGGAGGGCTGCGGGCGCTGTGCTCAGTGGCTGGGAAAGGAAAGGAGGAAAGCAAGACGGGCAGAGGGGTGGCGACCTCCACTGACCCTGCGAGCCTCCGGCCTTCACGGCCACGTGCTGACGGGTCACAGAAGCGGCCACCCTGGGACGGGGGCTGGACCTCGGTTAGGGGCCTGAGGAGAGGGCAATGCCCGGGGCCACTAGAGGAACCAGTACTTCCCTTCTGAGGCACAGCTGCTACCGAACCGGATGCTGGGGGTGGGGGGGCTTGCCAAGGTCGAGACCCGTCTCCTCGGGAGCTCTGCTGCCCTCAGAATCAAGGCCTGGGCCTGGACCCCGCTGTCTCTGCCCTCCTCTCCTAGGCTGCCGAGAAGGCCCTCTGGCTGTCACGCCCGTCACACACATGCTCTGCGTGCACGTCCTTCTCCGAGAGCGCCTGCCCCGCACCAGCATCTGGTCCCACCCTCCGTACTTCCTGTGCCCCCCACCTGTCCAGCTCCCGAGTTGGGGCACCAACCAGCGCATTCCCTTCCCCTGGTGCCCACCTGATGCGGTGGGGCTGTCACCTCTCCACCAGCCACCAAGATGGAGACGCTGGCAACCAGCCCACCGGTGGCCCACGGCCAGAATCCCACGTTCGGTCTGCGTCCCAGGACTCCCCCCACCCCAGGTCAAATTCTGGGAAACAGACGCTGGGCTTTGAGGTCCGCGGGCAGGAGGACGGAGGGCAGGGGGAGGGTCCTCTTGGAACGGCACCTGTGAAGTGACCAAGAACAGCAAGACTGAGTCACCTGATGACACAGCAGCAGCAGAGAACTGATCCCACGGCGACGACCCTTCCAGATCGTCCCAAACTGGGGCCCGGATCTTTGTATCCCCAAGTTGGCTGCCTCCCCTGGGAGGAGTCAAAGCCTGAGAGGAGGTAGTTATCTCCCGGAATCGCCAAGGGGGTTGCAGCTGGCGGCCAGCAGCAGGGGAGGGAGTGGGCACCTGGGTCCTCCCGGGGCTCCGCATGGGTCTGCCCAGCACCCCCGGCAACAAACCCCCGCAAAAGGCACAACCCACTCACTCTGCCCGCAAGACCCGTGAACCGGAGAGGGTCGCACGTGACGGGCAGCCAGCGCTCCAGATGGAAGGGACACAGGGTCGCCGGGGCACATAGAGCAAGACAGCGCATGGTGAGAAACCCAAGGTTGGGTGACGTGCCTGGGTGACGTGTCTAACTGCCACCGAAGCGCCACTCTTTTCCAAAGGAAACCGGCCACGTCCTGTTTTTAATGAGCAGATGTAACTATTTTAAGGTCTAGTCATAAAAGTGGATACACAATGATTGCTGGAAATTTTTGCAAAATGTTAAGCTTCACCATGAAGCCATGCTGACTAGCAAAGACGTGGTGAACAGGAGAAAGCAGCACAATGGACCAAAACCCAGTTCAAGTGCACATGGGAACTGGTCTGGGACAAGTGGCCTCTCTGTCCTGAGGGAGGGAGGGCTCCCTTCACAAGGCTGGGGTGCAGCGGACCCACCATCGGACAGAAAACACCTTTAGCCCGTACCTCAAACCGCTACAAAAATAAACTCATCATGTTTTATATTTTAATTTTTTTTAATGTTTTATTTATTTTTGAGACAGAGAGAGACAGAGCATGAATGGGGGAGGGGCAGAGAGAGAGGGAGACACAGAATCAGAAGCAGGCTCCAGGCTCTGAGCCATCAGCCCAGAGCCCGACACGGGGCTCGAACTCACGGACTGTGAGATTGTGACCTGAGCTGAAGTCCGACGCTTAACCAACTGAGCCACACAGGCGCCCCAGAAACTCATCATGTTTTAAAAGGCTAGGAAGCGAAACAAACAAAAAAATTAAGAGAAAAGAGTCTATTTGCATAACTTTAGGCAAGGGTGACCCCTCTAAGCAAGACAGGGAGCCCAGTAACAATAAAGGAAAAGACAGAAAGACCAGACCATATACAATCGTAAATCCTCAACGGCAAATAAAATATGTGAGTGTCAGAGTCACAAGACAAACAGTAGATAGGACGAAAATATTTGCAGCCCACGTAAACGGGCACGCTTTAATCCCCCAAAAGTACAAATGAGCTCTGGCAAATTGACACGTAAAGGGAGAGGGATGATTCACGAAAGTGGAAACGCAGGCATGAATATCAAAGATGCTCTGTCTCTGTAGCAGAAGCAAATCGAAACGGAAATGAAACGCAGAAGCTTCACAAGGTTGGTCATGTGTGCTCCTGTCCGGGAGGCGCCGTGGTGGCTGGGCCGGGGACCTCGCTGTCCCTCCGGAGGGCAAACCGTGAGCCCCGGGACACGTCCCCTGACCCCGCTCTGACACTTCTCAGAAGCTGTGGTTCAGCAGAAAATCTTCCTTCGTGAGGACATACGTACACGAGTGCTTATTACGAAGATCTGTGTATGCAAAAAATGGGAATAACCAGCACGTTTATAAACCAGGGAGAGGAGTGCCTGGGCGGCTCCGTGGGTGAAACGTCCAACTCTTAGTGTCGGCTCAGGTTCCTGAGATCACGCCCCACGTCGGGCTCCACAATGACCGCACAGAGCCTGCTTGGGACTCTCTCTCTCTGCGTCTCTCCCGCTCGTGCTCTCCCTCTCTCTCTCAAAATAAATAAATAAACAAACAAAACTTTTAAAAAATTACTATAAATCAGGGAGAGGTTGAAGAAATTCTAGTAGCTCCTTATGAGATGGGAGATCACACAGCATTAAACAGGAGGCAGGGCTGTGGGTACTGGCTTGAAAGATTGTCACCGAGTTAAACCGTTTCAGTTTAGTGCAGTGTTTCAGCAAAGTGCAAAGTAACGTGTGTAGTATTATCCCATTTTTGTACACAAAAAGTATGGCTATGCGTCTCAATGCGTATGCAAGAGCCCAGACAGAGAGAGAAGAGCCACTTGCTGCCCCTGGGGGACAGCAGAGACAGCGGCTGCCCGTGTCCAGTTTGTTTCCACGACTTTGGCCCACAGCTACCCAATACTGCTGTGATTTGAAAGAAGGCTCTGGAAGTTAGAGACGGTCGGCACGGCGTTTACGTCAGCAACTGGACTCCCGCGGCAGCTGCCCAGGCACCGCGAGGACAGGGCCAGGACGCTGTGTGGCGTGCACAAAAGTCCGAGAGCCCAGCCTCATCCTGGCCGGTGGCCGACTGCCGGGAGCACTCACCTCGCTGGGCCTTGGCTTCCTCATCTGCAAACTGGGACGATAACAACCCCCACACTGGGCCAGGCGTCCACCGGGGGCTGCTGCAGAGCTGTTCTGAGGTGATGGGAGGTACAGGGGCTCCTCCGTCTCCCTCCCGTGGGCCATCCCCGCACGGCTGCTCCATTACAGGCCCTGAGCCAGGCACGGGTCCTGCCCTCCAGGACCCCCAGGACTTCCAGCTACACGAAGGCCATGGGAACCGCAGGTACTGATGGCAGAGGCAGCAGAGACTCCGAAAACAAGCCCAGACCATCACACGTCTGCTTCGTGCCATTTTCTCTGCTGGTATTGAGGATGCACAGAAGAAAGGGTCATATAGGAAAGAAGATGTCTTTCCTCCTGAAAGGTTGCTGAGGACACAGTGCTTATTCATCATCCCACTCACTGTGTAGCAGCTGAGTACTGCCTGACAGACACCTCTCAGCATAGGGAGGGAAACAAGTGTATCACTCTGGAAGGGCTGCTGAGATGGTGGATGGAGGGGGGCGGGGGCGGGGGCATAAGGAGCCATCCAGTTTTACATGGATGAAAAGAACTGATGCATCAGTAGGTGGTTTGACAAATGGGTCAGAGGGTGGGCAGATTGGTCAGTGGATGGATGGATGGATGGATGGATGGATAATTGATTGGTTGGATGACTGGATGGATGGATGGGTGGATGGGTTGATGACTGGATGGATGGATGGTAGATAGGTAGGTGGATAAGTGGATGGATGGATGGACAGATGGACAGGTAGATGGATGGGTGGATGGATAGATGGATGGATGGATAATTGATTGGTTGGATGGATGGATGAATGGATGGGTTGATGAGTGAATGGATGGATGGATGGATGGATGGTAGATAGGTGG
>NW_026057582.1:965593-1057977 GCF_023721935.1 Panthera uncia | reverse complement strand
AGATGGATGGGTAGATGGATGGGTAGATGGAAGGATGGATGGATGGATGGATGGATAATTGGTTGGACGATTGGATGGATGGATGAATGGATGGGTTGATGAGTGAATGGATGGATGGATGGATGGATGGTAGATAGGTAGGTGGATAGGTGGATGGATGGATGGACAGATGGACAGGTAGATGGATGGGTGGATGGATAGATGGATGGATGGACAGATGGACAGGTAGATGGATGGGTGGATGGATAGATGGATGGATGGATGATTGATTGGTTGGATGGATGGATGAATGGATGGGTTGATGAGTGAATGGATGGATGGATGGATGGATGGTAGATAGGTAGGTGGATAGGTGGATGGATGGATGGACAGATGGATGGGTAGATGGATGGGTAGATGGAAGGATGGATGGATGGATGGATGGATAATTGGTTGGACGATTGGATGGATGGAAGGATGGATGGTTGGGGGATGAAAGTGGATAGGAGAATGGCAGGAAGAATGAAGGATGAACAAAAGTATTGAAAGAGCAGTAGGGGTGGATGGATGGGTGGGTGTGTGAATAGGCAAGTGGATGAGACTGCAGATGAAGAATGAGTAAAAAATTTGGGCGGCCACACTTTGGTTCTGAAGAGTTCTCACAGAATGATATTCATGGCCTTTTGAGTTTGCTATTTTCGGGTGTGGACTTCAGCACTGCCAGCTCAGAAACATATATTTGTGGGTTCACCATGAGTAGGGCCAGTAACCACACCATAACCAGACTCAGATGGCTGACATAGTAAACCAGAGTGTCAATGTACGAATATTCCCAGACAGGGGACTGTCAGCAGGACGAGAACACCAGGCATCCGTCCGCAAAGGGCGCTGGCTCCCAGTCAGCAATCCCACGGGAGAAGGCGTCTTCAGAAGGCATCTTGTAGAGCACGGACTCCGATGGGGAATGAGATCACCGGCGTGATCATGAGCTCGGGCTAAAAGGGGCTGATGCCTGCGTGTCCCAGTAGTATCCACCTGCCCAGGTGACTGGAACATTCGAGCCCAAAATGGGGCTGCAGGGGTGCTCCCTCGCCCTCGACCATGCCGGGAAGGGCACAGCCGACGTGAACCTCTAGGTCTGCTTCTGTGGCTCCAGCTGCCTTTCTGCTAACACTTTACTCTCTGAGCCCGTGTTGTTCTTTTGCTGGCTCTGCCCGTTAAGAATCTTAACGCATCGACTTTCAGTTTTAAAAAATGACCTCAGCCTGTCCATTTTCCTCTTGGTAACACTTTTATAGCCCATTCGCTTCTTTGATTTCTGGGGGGCATCTCCTATCACGACTACGAATTTATAAGTTTCTCTTGGCTTCGCGTATGTTTTCATCCTGTTTCACTCCATGACCCGTGTGCCTTCTTTAGGAGCTGTTCTGTTTGCCAAGTTGAAACCCCCCGTGCTTTTCATCCCTTTTAAATATTTTGCCTTGAACTTTATTTTGTACGACGTAAATGTAATGAGGACTGCTGACTCTGTGGTGGCATTTTTCACAGATTTTCTTCAGCCTTTTAGTTTGTAATACCCTAGCTTCCTTTAACGTTTTCACAATATTTTGTTTAGAATTTGACATTTATTTCCCTTGAATCTGAAAGCCTAACCCATCGGCACGTATCATCATTACTGGTAAAAGGAAATCTTACTCTGTATTTTCTATTTTATCTGTTTCCAGTCCCCTTTCCCACATTATTTTAGAGAAAAGGTTCATCTTATTCTATCGTTGGCTTAACTGGCTTTGAAATACTTACATCCCGTCTCCAATCTTCTCTTGGTTCCCGACAGGCTCACCAAACACAGACTTCAGCTTGTGTTTTCCTGATGGTGTCAAGCCTCAGTCAGGACGTCCTTCCAACGAGACGATCACATACCCTCCTTCCTTCCGGTCCTGGAATGTCCCTCAAGCCCCCCACGTTCCTCCCACCAGGGCGTCGGTTCCAGGGTGTGAACCATCTTTCACGAGCGATGCTGGGGCTTACACTTCCGCACCTGCATGACTGGAGGCACAGCCCTGCCACAGCCCTGCCACCAGAGGGTCCACGGAGAGAGCCCGCAGACGGCACGTCACAGGTCCCAGGGATGACATCGTCACCGTCACCGCCAGCTCCCGGCTCCTCTCTCTTCCTCCCAGGGAGCATCTTCCAGGGACCGTGGGAGCTAAGTGTCTTCACTTTCCGTTCGCACATAAATCACAGGTTGTCTGAGGATTTCACCTCTGAACTGGGAAGATTCTGCTGTCCTGATGTGTCCCCGCCCCCCAACACTGGGAAGACAGGTGTCCATCTGGTCCCTGTTCCTTTTCAATAATCTGGGTGTGCCCTCCCCACCCAGCCCACATCGGAAGCCCTCGGGATCTTCTCTGTAGCGGGGATGATCCACGTTGCGCTCTGATGGGTCGGGGGGCCAGTCTGGGTTCTGCTGGTCTGTATTTATCTGCATGGCATCCGGTGGGGCCAGCGTCTGTGTTTAGCCCCGGAAACGTCCATAAAGCCCTCCCGTACCTCCCCCTGGAATCCGAGTAGATGGGTACAGGGACTTCGGGGTCTGTCCTCACAGCTCCGGGGCACCTGTGCCTCCCCACTCCTCCCTGCGTGCCACTCCCAGCTCACCCCCCCCCCCCCCCCGCCATGGCATGCCCGTCCTCCATGAGCCCATCTGCGAAGACAGTAGATTTCTAGACGTCTCCTTGTTTCTCTGGAACGCTGGCTGCCTCACTCCTCTTGAGGACGCCGGCTCCTTCGGTTCTGATTCACTCTCTCTCCTGGTGGGGATCGTCCCGGAAACTGGGTGACGCCTGGCCGTGACACCAGCTTTGCAGCGGTGCTGCCTCGGGAGGGCACCCGCTGTGTCTGTTTGCCATGACCCTTGGGAGTGACAAGGACCCCTTCCTTGACCGAACTTGAGTCGGCCTCCTCCAAACCCAAGCCTCATCCTTGGCCAGCTGAGTCCAGTTTCACAAAGACTAAACCCGCGTCTCAAGAATCCCCCACCTTAGGTGCCAGTCAGGCCCTTCTTCCTCCCGGCAGTGCTCCACTCATCCCCTCCCCCGCCGGTCTCTGTCTCGGCAGAGTCCAGCCCTCTCTCCCCTGCTGCAACAGTCTTGAACAAAGTCTTCACTGGCTCTTTCACAGTGTCCAGTGTCAAGTTACAAGGGGCAGGCGACACTTTTGGCTGAGACTTAACTTCCTTGTGTCTTTGCTCAGTAGGAGAGCAGGCCAGGCCTGGCCGGCACTCTTTCCTTCCGGCTGGGGAGGGCTGTTCCTGCCCCCAGGGCCACCAGAAGCCAGGACAGGCCCTGTGTCTTTGAACTAAGACCAGGCCAGGGAGGAGAGGCAGGTGGAGAGCAGCCCAATGGGCCGGCACTGCAGGGGTTCTGTGCCCCTTCTGCGCCCAGAGTGCCCCACACCCAGGGACGGCCGGCTCCCTGTCCCGGGGACCAGATGTCCCCACTCGCCCTTGGTACCCGCAGCCACAGAAGGGGTGTGGAACCCATCTCCCATCTCCACCTGTGGGGGCATCTGGCCCCGGGGAGGGGGTGAGTACAGGGCTGAGGGCAGGGAAAGCAAGTTCGGGGAACTTCTGCCTTTCATCTGGCACTTCCGTTTTTAGAAGAAACATGTTATTGTCTCAGGAAAGCAAGAGAAGAACCAAAACTAACAAATTATCATGCCCTACTATGGGAAGGCCGGTTGCAAGGCAGCAAATTTGTGCACACAGGCAAAGAAATTGTTCCTGAAAAAAACGTGCAAATTGCTACGTGGCTGCATGTAAATGAACCGCTAATTGCTTTCTGCAAACAATATTCATGCAAATGGCCCCACACTCTGCAAAGCTGCACACGCATTTACATTTGTCACCACCCTGCTTTGGTCAGGACTGCGCACCAGCCCAGCGAGGGGAGCCCCGCCCCACACGTTCACACCTTGCCCTCTGCGCCCCCTCCTGGGGCCTCCGCCTGTGGCAGCGCCCTCCCCTGCGAGGAGAGCTCCGGTCGGTCGAGTCCCGCCTCCCGCGGGAAGGCCCCGTTCTGTTCACTGGCCCTGCAGTCAGAGCTGGCCACACGCCCCCATCAGTGAATTCAGTAGACGACCTCGAACTTGGGGAAAGTCTGGCGTGTCTGGATTTTTCTAAGATGTAAGGGCGTTCTGAGAATCGGGAAGAGAAGGAGGCCCACAGGTAGCAGAGGAAAACTCACAAGCAAGATGAACAATCACAGAAAACACGATGGGCTGATTCCGACGCATGTGAGAAGGAGCTTAAAATCACTCATAGTGAAGAAACACACGTGGAATCGGCCCTAAGGAGCCCTCTGGGCACCCAGGGAGGGGGGAACCTGCCTGGGCCTGCGTCACCCGTCGCCCGAGTCACCCGAGCGGCCGCCAGAACCCGTGCTGAACAAGAGGGACAAATAAAGCCACACGGAAGCAGACCCGTCTGCATAATCAGAAGACGGGGAAAGCCGACTTCAAAGCGAGGGTAAGAGAGGAAAGAACAGAAAAAGGATGAACATCCCAGCAGGTGGTGCCTCACACTCCGAGGAGCCCAGGAATCATCACTAATTCCGAGAAACAGGCGGGGGACGGGGGGGAGCTGCTGGGCAGGACAGCTGCCTGCGGCCTCGGCCTCGTCCTCAGGGATCGGGGCACTAACCACACACACGCTTAGGAGCATGTGCAACTTTCCGTGGAATCTTGCAAAGGCAGAGCGTCCAGAGGATAAGGAACGAGGACAAGGCAGAGGCGCTTTTCTAGAGGGATTGGGGGCAAAGGCAAAAAGGAGTGAAAGGGGGAGTTGCAGGTCCTGTTAGGAAAAAAGGAACCACAGATCTGGAGGACGCACAACCCCTCCTGCTCCCACCGCCAGAAAACACATCCCCACGGGATCCGCTGGAGAAACCAGGCCTCGCTACACACATGAACCACAAGTCCCGTAAAAGCACCCAAATCCGCAAAGTGAACAGAAGGAAATTAGGTCTAAGTCACCACAAAAATCAGAATGTGAAAATCAACACACTCAGCCCACACAAAACCCCTTCCTCCACAACAAAAAAAAACTGGGCATTAAAAACTGTGAGACGCTGGGGGGCGCCTGGGTGACTCAGTCTGATGAGCTTCCGGCTCTTGATTTCAGCTCAGGTCGTGATCCCAGGGCTGTGGGATCGAGCCCCGTGTTGGACTCCAAGTTGAGCGTGGAAACTGCCTGAGATTATTTCTCTCTCCCTCTGCCCCTCCCCCTGCCAGCCCTCTGTCTCTCTAAAATAACATTTTTTTCTTTGAAAAAATAAAAATAAAAAGTGTAAGAACAGAGGGAATCATGATTGTAAAACTACAAATACTTTAAGAAAAACAGCCAAAACAAAAGAGCAAAGAACACGCATCGCATAGCAAACATTACAACACGCACATAATTAAGGGCTTTTTCATGCGAGAAGACACGATTCCCAACAAAAACAAAAGTTACAGATCAAATAACACAGGGACCACCTTATGAGGCAAAAACTCACACCTTACAAGGAGTCTGGAAGTGTGCTGATCACGGAGACGGTGCCCCCCACCCCCAGGGCCGGACAGACCGAGGGAACGAGGGGAAAAGGACCGCACCAGCACGGGTCCCCCAAAAGCAGCAGGAGTTGGAGTCAGGACCACAGGAGGCTTACTGGGGGCCACTGTCAAGGACGAAGGGAGGGACACAGGATTGGACAGGAAGAGCCTCAGACTGGGAGATGCGCGTCAGACAGACTCCACCAGCCCCAGGCGGGGGGGGGGGGGGGGTTGAAGCCCACACATCCGGGGTCCCGTGTGGGGCAAAGCTGGCCAGGTGCTGGTGTCCCCCACCCCAGCACTGTCATCGTCAGGGACGCCCAGGAGCGACGTGCCCTCGGTGCAAACGTGTGCGGGTCCCACAGGTGCTGCAGCTGGTCCATCGGCCAACTGCTGTCCTCACAGCCCAGCAGGTTCTTCCTTTGAGCGACACGCCGCAGGGCCACCAAAGGAGGGTAGAGAAGAGCCACACACATGGCCGGTAGGTGGAGCTTAAGGACGTAGCTGATATTTGCACACACACAGCTTTAAGCCTGGAGGATTCCAGAGGCACCTTCTCTTTTTTGTTTTCAACGTTTATTCATTTTTGAGAGAGAGAGAGCACGAGCTGAGGAGGGGCAGAGAGAGAGGGAGACACAGAATCCGAAGCAGACTCCAGGCTCCAAGCTGTCAGCACAGAGCTGGACGCGGGGCCTGAACTCATGAGCTGTGAGATCATGTACTGAGTTGAAGTTGGAACTTAACCGACTGAGCCCTCCAGGCACCCCCAGGCGCCCCCAGATGCACCTTCTCAAGCATTTGTGGAACATTCACAAAAAACTGATCTTGTACAAATTGATCCAAAAATCAGTAAGTTCCATAAGGTAGAAACATTACAATCAATTGTCTCTGATCACCATCCAATAAAACCAGAAATTGTTGACAAAATGAAAAACAAAAAGGCCTTTCCACTTGGAAAGAAAAATTTTTTTTTAATCTGTGAAACCATTCTTGGGTGAAAATGGAAAATACACGGAGACAACTTACTTTAAAAAAATAATGATAGTGAAGATATGTAACATTGGCTCTGTGGGATATACTTAGAGCAGTGATCAAAGGAAAATTCACAACTATGAACACTTTTATCAATAAACATGAAAGAATGAAAAAAGGAATAAAATTCCCAGCTCACGCAAGTAGGAATGGAACCACAGAATAAACCAAAAGAAAGCTCAAGGAATTAAATGGAAAGATAAAAGTAGAAATTAATGAGATAGAGGAACAGAAAAGCACTCAACCTAATTAATAAATCAAAAGCATAATTTCTTTAATTAACAAAATAGGCAACCCGCTAACTAACCTTATCATAAAAAAAAAAGGAGAAAACTCAAACACACAAAATAAGAAATGACAAGAAGAAGCAACCAATGGAGAAGAAGAAATTCTTAAAAGTCATGGGACTAGTTTGCACACTTCTCTGCAAATAAATTTGAAAACGTTGTTATGGGGTGAATTGTGTCCCCTGTCCAAAAAGAAGATATATTGAAGTCCTACCCCCAGCTCCTCAGGACATGACCTTATTTGGAAATGGAGTTATCGTCAGTACAATTGGTTAAGGTGAAGTCACCTCAACTCACCTTAACTCCTTGGTGAGAGTGAGCCCCTAACCCAATATAACTGGTGTTTGGTGAGAAGAGGGGACTCTGGGGCAACAGAGAAGGAAGATGCCGTGTGAATACAGACAGAGAGGGGAGGGATGCATCCATGAGCCAAGAAATGCCAAAGATTGCCACCAACACCGAAAGCTAGGAAGGGGCCAGGAAGGGCTCCTACAGGTTTCAGAGGGAGGTGGCCCACCTGATATCTTGTTTCAGACTCCTGGCCTCCAGACGGTGAGACAATAAATCTTTGTTGTTTTACGCCCTCCAGTTTGTAGCACTTTGTCACAGAAGTCCTAGGAAACCAACACACATGATAAAAGAGATAAATGCCCACAGAAATACCTATTACCAAAACTGACCTAAGTGGAGACAGGAAACATAAACAGAATAATTTCCAGAGAAAAAACGGAGAAATTGTCAAGGAACTTCCCCACGAGGAAAGCACCAGGCCCAGATGATTTCACAGGGAAGTGCTACCAAATTTGCAAAGACCAAATAGTTCCAATATCATAAATTGATCCAGATCGCTGAAAAAGGAGAACGTGAAAATATAACATTGAAACCTCAATCTTATAAAAGCAGTATAAACAAAAAGAAAACTACAGAACAATATCATTTATAAATATAAATGCAAAAGTACTAAGGGAAGTATTAGCAAACAGTGCGCAATACCACATAAAGAAAATAATGTAGCATGACCAAGTGGAATTTATTCCAGGGATGCAAAGTTGATTCACTATTAATAAATATGTGCACCGTGGTGCACGTGTACAGGGAAGACTCCATGTGAAGACACCTATATACGTACCTTGTCCTAAAGCCTGTATCTCACTAAATGTAGAAATAGTAAGGAATTTCCTCTCAGATTAAGAAGAAGGCAGGTATATCTACTATCTCTGCTGCTATTCAACATTGTACCATAAGTATTAGCCAATGCAATTAGATAAGAAAAATAAAATCGAAGCATAAGTATTAGAAAAGAACTAAAACTCTGTCAATTTACAAATGATATACTAGTATTTCTTGAACACTGTTAAGAACCAATGATAAAACTAACTCATACCATAAAATGTTCCAGTAAGGTGGCAGGAGAAACCAATAGCCTACTTATACATAAAACACTGACCAGTTAGAGGACATAATGGTACAGAAAACCCCAATTACAATAACAACAAAGAAGATTAAGTAGTTAGAGATAAACTCAACAACAACAACAACAACAACAACAACAACAAAAATGTGTGAAAACCTATGTGAAGAAAACTTTAAAATGTTCCGGAAGGACTGAAGCTCAAGGAAAGACAACTCTGTTCTTAGATAAAGCGGCTCATCACAAAGATATCAGTTCCCTTTCAGTTAATTGATAAATTTATTGGAATCCCAATAAAATACAAACAAGGTTTATTATGGAGCTAGAAGAGTTAATACTGAAGTTGTTATGGAAAAAAATATATACAAATAGTGCCAGGAAAACTCTGGAAAAGAAAAGAAAGCTATGTGGCAAGACTCTCCGCACCAGATCTTCAAACATACGACAAAGCCGCTTGCGGAATGGAATAGAACGTCCAGACAGAAACACATGCATATATGAAAATTTAATATATCATAAAGATGACAGGTCAATTCACAGGGACAAAGATGGAGTCTGTGTGTGTGTGTGGCAGTTCTGTGCTCTTCCTCACATGTTCCATGCACATGCCCATCTGCCACCACAATCACTCTATAGCCCCCCAACCTTTCTACCTCCAAACCCTAACCCCTGACAACCACTAATCTGCTCTCCACCCCTCTTACTGCATTATTCCAAGAATATTTTATAAATGGACTCGTATAGTTGCCTACCTTTTGAGATTTTCACTCGGCCTAATTCCCAGTTATTATGTGTTAGTTATCAATAGCTTGTTCCTTCTTATTACTGAGCAGTACTCCCTGGTTTGGCTGAACCAGTCTGTTCAACCATTCACCTGCTGAAGACCATTTGGGGGGTTTCTAATTTGGGGGTATTACAAACATGGCGGCTGTGAGCTCTCATGTACAGGCTGTTGCACAAACTTAAGTTTTCATTTCTCTGACATAAAAGCCAAAGCAATTGTTGGGTCAGAGTAAGTGCGTCCTTAGTTTTAAGAAGACGTTGCCAAAAAATTGATAAACTGGACATCATCAAAATTTAAACCTTTTTCTCTAAAAAATCCTGTTGAGAGAATGATAAGGCAAATACAGACAGGAAGAAAGTACTGGCAACCACATATTTGACTAAAGGCTTGTATCTGGAATTTGTAAAGAACCGTCAAAACTAGGGGCACCTGGGGGGCTCAGTCGGTTAAGCGTCTGACTTCAGCTCAGGTCACGATCTCACAATTCCTGGGTTCCAGCCCCATGTCCGGCTCTGTGCTAACAGCTCAGAGCCAGGAACCTGCTTCAGATTCTGTGTCTTCCCCTCTCTCTGCCCCTCCCCCCGCTCATGCTCTGTCTCTCTCTCTCTCTCTCTCTCCCATAAATAAACATTAAAAAAATTTTTTTAAACTGTCAAAACTAAAAGGTAAAAAAATAATTCTAGTCCAATTTAAAAATGGGCAAAAGACACAGACATTTCACAGAAAAAGACACGCGGACAGCAGACAGGAATGCAGGAAGTTGTTCAATACAATTAGTAGTTAGGAAATTGCAAATCACAACCACAAGTTGCTGAGACTGCACACCTATCAAAATGGCTAAAATAAAAAAAAAAAACTTGATAACACCAAGTGCTGACAATGTTATTGGATCCCTCATACAGACATTGCTGGTGGGAATGCAAGCTGGTGCAGCCACTCTGGAAAACAGTGTGGAGGTTCCTCAAAAAAACTAAAAATAGAACTACCCTACGACCCAGCAATTGCACTACTAGGCATTTATCCACGGAATACAAGTGTGCTGTTTTGAAGGGACACATGCACCCCCATGTTTATAGCAGCCATATGAACAATAGCCAAAGGATGGAAAGAGCCCAAATGTCCATCGATGGATGAATGGATAAAGAAGATGTGGTATAGATATACAGTGGAGTATTACTCGGGAATCAAAAAGAATGAAATCTTGCCATTTGCAGCTACGTGGATGGAACTGGAGGGTATTATGCTAAGTGAAATGAGTCAGTCAGAGAAAGACAAAAATCATATGATTTCACTCATATGTGGAACTTAAGATACAAAACAGATGAACATAAGGGAAGGGAAGCAAAAATAATATAAAAACAGGGAGGGGGACAAAACATCAGAGACTCTTAAATACAAAGAACAAACTGAGGGTTGCTGGAGGGGTTGTGAGGGGGGCATGGGCTAAATGGACAAGGGGCATTGAGGAGGACACTTGTTGGGATGGGCACTGGGTGTTATATGTAGGGGATGAATCACCGGAATCTACTCCTGAAATCATTGTTGCATCATATGCTAACTAACTGGGATGTAAATTAAAAAACAAATAAATTAACTTTAAAAAATACATAAAAGGGGCGCCTGGGTGGCTCAGTTGGTTGAGCGACCGACTTCGGCTCAGGTCGTGATCTCACAGTTTGTGAGTTTGAGCCCCGCGATGGGCTCTGTGCTGATGGCTCGGAGCCCAGAGCCTGCTTCAGATTCTGTGTTTCCCCCTCTCTCTGCCCCCCTGCTCATGTTCTGTGGCTCTCTGTCTCTCAATAATAAATAAACGTTAAAAAATTTTTTTAATAAAAAATAAAAAATAAATAAAAGACGGACTCTTTTACAAAAGGTTGAAGCAACAGGGCAGCCATTTAGGAAAGACAATGAGGTCCTTCCCTCACACCACACACCCGCCCGAGGTCCACATGGCTCAGGGATCTACATGTAAAACTCAAACCACACCAGTGCCAGAAGTAAATAGGGGTGAATCCTTGTAACTTGGGTGCAGGGAAAGGATTCCTAACTATGACTCAATATTCAGAGACAAAAAAAGACTGATAAATTTTATAAACTTAAAATTTTACATTGAAAAAACACTGTAAAGTCAAAAGATGACTGGAAAATTGGTAAAGAAAAGAATATTTACAATTCATAGCATAGACAAAAGGTTAATATTCCTAACACTAAAAATTCTTAAATATCGAAGATGGAAGAACCCACTAGAAAAATGGAGAAAAGACATGAACAGGCAATTCCCCAAAAGAGGTAAAAATGGCCCTAAACACATGGAATGATGTTCAACCTCACACATGACCCTCAAATGAGAGAATTAGAATACAAATCGCCAAAGAACGTGACTTAAAACACCATCAAAACCCACAGATTCAAAAAGAAAGGACATTCTGACATTGGCTACAATGTGGAGGAAGCTTGAGGACGTGATGCTCAGTGACATAAGCCCATCACAGGGGACAACGACTGTGTGATTCCACTCTCACGTGGGACATAGCGGAGTCACCTCCACAGAGCCAGAGAGGAGATGGACGCGTCAGGGGCCGGGGAGGGGGACGTGTGTGTTTGGTGGGGACAGAACTTAGGTTTGAAGAAGAGGAGAAGGTTCTGGAGATGGACGGTGGTGACACTGCACAACAGTGTGAATGTGCGTCATGCTGCTGAGTCAAAGGGGCGCCTGGGGGGCTCAGTCGATTAAGTGTCCAACTCCAGCTCAGGTCATGATCTCAAGGTTCGTGGGTTCGAGCCCCACATCAGGCTGTGTGCTGACAGCTGGGAGCCCGGAGCCTGCTTCGGATTCTGTGCCTCCCTCTCTCTCTGCCCCTCCCCCGCTCACGCTCTGTCTCTCTCGCTCTCAAAAATAAACATTAAGGGGCGCCTGGGTGGCGCAGTCGGTTGGGCGTCCGACTTCAGCCAGGTCACGATCTCGCGGTCCGTGAGTTCGAGCCCCGCGTCAGGCTCTGGGCTGACGGCTCGGAGCCTGGAGCCTGTTTCCGATTCTGTGTCTCCCTCTCTCTCTGCCCCTCCCCCGTTCATGCTCTGTCTCTCTCTGTCCCAAAAATAAATAAAAATAAACATTAAATTTTTTTTTTTTTTTAAGTCAATACAAGGGTCCAGGGCTTCTTGGAGAAATGGCCGGGAAGAGAAAAAACAAAATAATCCTGGAAATACAGAAGTGGTCAAAGAACAATGGAGACAGGTCAAAAGAACACAGCAGATAACTCCAAGGAGGCCCCACCCCCGCCCATGGCAAAAGTGTTGAGTTAAAGCAGATAAAATCAGAATTCATGAGTTTACACTGATATCCATATGCAATATTTATAAAATCGGAATTATAATACTGATATAAATCAATAATTTAACAAGTGCGTGTATGTATCATTAAACGATTACAAATAAAGCCATTAAAATCAACAATCTTTAAATCGATGAATAGATTCACCAGGAGTTCAGACACAGCTGGAGAGAAAACCGTTATCCGTGTCCCCAGAACGCAGAGCGGAGGAAACAAGTTTTCCCACCATGAAGGAGTCAGGAAGGTTCTATCGTGCTCTCACGGAGGCTCCGGAAGGGGACTAGAACGGGGGTGGCGTCTGCAAGACTGTGGCGGGGTCCCCGGGCCCACCCCTAGTTTCGGCGGCTTACCAGGAGGACCCACAGGACTCAGGACGTAGCCGTGCTCACGGCTGGGATTTGCCGCGGTGAGAGGACGCAGGGCTGTGTGGGACGAAGTCTGAGGGCACCAGGCACCAGCTTCCAAGGGTCCTTCCCCGGCGGGGCCGCGCGGGACTCGGGAGCGAACCAAGGAGAAACCATAAACCCCAAACTGGTTTCTGCCCAGTGGCGGCTCCAGTGCTGCCTCCCAGGGTTCCCGAGCGGTCACCGTGCACGTGGAAGCCGGGCCTGTCCCCCTAATCTCTCCTCTGAGGACAGATCACTTAGAAGGCTTTTCATTTCAAAACTATGGGTTTTGTGACTTGTTGATTTCTACGCTGACCCCGGTGGGATCAGAGAACGCGGCCTGCGGCACCCACGACTAGGCATTCGGAAATGTGGTTGGTCCGCGTCGCCGCCGCCCCCGGGGGCACTTGACAAGGAGGCACGGCCTCTAATGGAGCCCAGCCGCCACCTGTACCCGCGCAATTAAACGGCCTAATTGTTTCTCCCGGCTTTCCTGTCCTTGCTCATTTTTATAATTGTTTGCCAGTCACAAGTGACCATTGAGCACTTGAAATATGGCCAGTCCAACAGGCCTGAGAAACCGAGTTTTGCATTTTATTCGATGTTAGTTAGTTTAAATTTAAGCAGCGACACCACTGTGTTGCGTGGGGATACAGGTTAGTTTGTTTAACAAATGACACGGGGTGGGGGGAGCGCCTGGGTGGCTCAGTCGGTTAAGCATCTGACTTCAACTCAGGTCACGATCTCACGGCTCATGAGTTCAGGCCCCGAGTCTGGCTCTGTGCTGACAGCTCGGAGCCTGGAACCTGCTTTGGATTCTGTGTCTCCCTCTTTCTCTCCTCCTCCCCCACTCACACACTCTCTCTCTCTCTCTCTCAAAAATAAATAAACATCAAAAAAATTTTTTTTAATTTTTTTTAACATTTATTTTTGAGACAGAGAGAGACAGAGCACGAACGGGGGAGGGGCAGAGAGAGAGGGAGACACAGAATCGGAAGCAGGCTCCAGGCTCTGAGCCATCAGCCCAGAGCCCGATGCGGGGCTCGAACTCACGGACCGCGAGATCGTGACCAGAGCTGAAGCCGGACGCTTAACCGACTGAGCCGCCCAGGCGCCCCAAAAAATTTTTTTTTTAAATAACACCAGAACGTTTGCTTTCCACGCAGGAAGGTCTCAGCTCGGTTTCGAATACATTAAATTCCAGATGGATGAAAGGCAGAGAGTGAACAGCAAAGATGTGAAGCCTTTAGAAGAAAACAGACAGAATATGCCATTGGGGGAGCAGCAGACCCCCAGCCTCACAAAATAAACACACGATAAAGGAACGTGTTGATAGGCTTGCGCGGCTTCACGGTAAAACCTCTGAATGTCAAGAGCAGACCACAGAGGAAGCCAGCACAGGCTTGGAGCACGATCGTCGCCGGGGACCTGACTAACGAATTATTAGAATCCGGAATATATAAAGAACTCCTATAAACAGCGACTTAAGAAGAAAAACAGACACGCATCCCAGTTGAGAAGTGAGCCGAGGATATGGTTAAGGGGCCCTGGGTGTCTGTCGCCTTCGGTTCCTACTCATGGATCCTTGCTGGGGCAGGCGACTCGGCCCTCACCTGAGCCCCCCCCCCCCCTAGCCGTCACCCCCTCAGTGGCCAGCCGCACACCGGCTGTCACTCACTCACTCACTCACTCACCGGGCACTCAAACCCTCCGCCGGGTTCCTGACAAACTCAGTCCAATCCGCCTTCCCTCCCGGCGGGAGGTTAGAGGCGCCCGGGACACTGGCCCTGATGAAACGCCTCTAATGGCCAACCTCCACCTGCCCGTCCCTTTGAGTTCTGCAAGAGCGAGGTGGCTGCAGGCCCAGGGTCCGCCAGCCCGGACTGGACCCCGGCCCCAGGCCGCCCCTGGCTGGAGGTCTCCTCAGGTCTCCACAGACGGAGGGGGATGAGCAGGGCCAGCTCGGAGACTGCCCAGGCAGACCGCGGCCAAGTCCACACGGATCCACGCTGCAGGGAATGGCTTGGCCCCGTGGGGAGACAGGGACCCTCCCTTCTTCTCCACTCCTGGGTCCCTCCCCCACACAGTCCAGCCAAACGCAGCCAGGACTGGGGCCTGCCCTGTTTTCTGAGCAGCCGGCCGGGACCCTCCCATGCAAGGACCAAGGCCAGCACCCTTCTGAACTCATTAACCATAATTACTTCCCATCTCCAAATACAGCCACACCGGGGGTTAGGCTTCAACAGAGACACCCGCGGGGACACAATTCAGCCCTCAGCATCCTCCCAGCCCGTCTCCCGACGCCTCTGTAGGGCTCCCTGCCTGGTCCTGGGGGTGGCTCAGCCGCCCAGCCCCTGCTGGCAGGAAAGCAGGGGGTGCACCCCCAGGATGGTGCCTGTGGCCCAAGCGCACCCGGTGACAGAACCGAGGCCGTGATGATGTTCACCCCTTGTTGTGGGGCCAGGGAGCACCCCCTCTGAGCCTGCGTCCCCACCCCCCCGGACAGCCAGGGCCACCCGACCTACCTACCGCCTCTGACCCCACGGCTACGTCAATATCGTGTACACATTCCAGACCCCAGCAGTGGTGACCGGGCAGGAAAGCGGAAACTGCCAGGCGCCCACACCTCTGAGCCAGTGCTGCGCCCCCTCCCGCGGACCTGCATTCCCGAGCTGGAAGCTGACTTGCCGGCCTTCGGGACAGACCGGGCTCGTGACTCTTCTAGGCCGACCAATAAAAAGCCTGTTGCGGTTCATTTAAATCACCGAGTAACTAACCAGACTGGGCCCACCCCCCATTCTCTGCAAAGCCCTGGAAGTGGAGGGGCCCGGGCTCAGGGTCAGCAGCAGCCAGGCAGCCACCCCAAGCCCACCGAGCGGGCGGTCCCACCCGTGGCCTGGGCCACACTGGGATGGGCGGTGGCTCTTCCGGGCAGGGCGTCGGGGGGGGCAGGGGTCCAGGGAGCTCTGCCTCCTCACCCAGCAACGTGCCCTGTGGGACCACCCTCCTCCGGGATGGGGGCCAGCAATGACCTGAGCCAGCCCCATTATGACCCCTGACCTTGACCCAGAATGACCCTCCCCTGGGTCTCAGATCAGCACAGAAAGGAGGGGTGTGGCAGAGGGCTTGCCCACGAGCCAAGACCCCCACAAGGCCCATTAGAGCGCCACCCCTCCACCTTTCACCCCTGCGCCCCTCCACCCTCCGATCTCCACCCCCACCCCTGCGCCCCTCCACCCTCCACTCCTCACCCCTCTACCCTTCACCCTCACCTTCCACCCTCTACCCCTACACCCCCTACCCTGCGCCCTATACACCCTTGCCCCCCACCCCGACCCCACACCACCTACTCTACAGGGGAGACACCCAGGCAGCCCCAGACACCAAGTGGTCCCAGCTGCGGGAGGCTGGACTGCTCCTGCGGCATTTCCCTCCACCGTGAACTTGGAGCTGTCGTCCTCAGGAGGGTTCCGGGACCCAGGGCCAGGCCAGCTCCCTCCTCACCCCTGCCCCCACAGACCCTCGCCCAGCTCCAACCTCCCCCTGCCCTCACAGACCCTCACCCCTGCACCCTGCACCCACACACCGCCAAGGGTTCTAGCACTCTCCTGCTTTGCAGGTCAGACTCCAGGCAGAGAGCCACTAAGCGGCCAGTGGGAGCCTCCAGGCCTCAGCTCAGAGCCCGCTCTGCACATTCCTGTTGAGGAGGGAGGTGGGGGGGCGAGGGCCGTGGCCTGCCGGTGACCTCCCCCCTCCAGGCAGGGGAACAGCAGAAACACCGGCAGCGGTGTGGGCGTGCGTGGCCTGTCCCCATGGTGGACACACCCTAGGTGTTTGGGGCATCTTGGGGAGAGGAGGATGGAGAGGGCACCCGGGACCAGAAGGAGGGCCTTGTCCCCAATCCACTCCAGCCTCCACAGCACCACAGGTAAGGCGCCTGAACACAGACATCACAGTTCCGAAGGTGCGGGTCTGAGATCAAGGTTCAGGTGACAAGTGCCCCGTCTCCTCGCACAAGGGCACTGACCCCACACAGGGGCCCCACCCTCCTGACGCATGTAACCTCACCACCCCCACGGGCCCACCTCCAAAGCCCATCACACCAGGGGTATGGCCTCCACATGTGGATCTGGGGACACATTCAGGCCACACCGGGCTGAGCAGTCACCCTGCCTGCCTCGTCTCAGGGCCCAGATCAACACGGCAGGCACAGGTGCAAACCTCCCTTTAGAAATTCCCCCGCAGAAAAGACAAGGGGGTGCAGCCGTCTCCCCGCTCCTTGCTGCTTCCCCCGGGGTGACCAGCCTGGGGGCCACAGCCTAGTGGGGCTGACCCCACCCCCCTGTCACCAGCTGGACCCCAAGACCTGAGTTTTACTGCCCACCTGCCTGTACCCGCCGACCTTGGCCTCACGTTTTTCCTTAAGCTCTTCTTCCCAGCTTATTTCTTAACTCAGGCAAAGGACCGGAAGGGCGTCACATCCCCGACGAAACAGAAACAGTCCCTCAGGCAGTAACTACTGCCTGAAGCTCTGCGGCCGCCAGACCCGGGGGAGCTCAACCCCCTCACGCCTGCGCAGACGCCCACGAAGTGACTCACCGAGTGACCCTCATTACAAAGTGAACCCCCCCCCCCGGGAGGGGCACAGGAATGCACCTGCAGGCCTGTTTCCTTCAGGATACGACTTTGGGCCGCCTCTCCAGACGAGGACGAGGCTCCCTTTCTGGATGCTCGTCCTAACCCTGAATGAAAAGAATCCGCCCACCCTGGTTCGGGGAGTCACGGTTTTGTGAGCTCTTCTCCCGGATTCCATTTGCTGCAAATAAAGTTTCCCTTGTGCCACCACTCACCTGGCGTGCTTTCTCTCCGTGACTCGCCAAGGAGCGAACTGGCCTTGCCTCCGACACACCTGTACCACCCACCTGCTTCCGCGGGACGCACGGGCCTGGGGGCCTGCTTGGCATCCCTCGGGCCCCGCAGGCCTGTGAGCTGCCTGGCCCACGGACGGTGCCCACGGAGCACGGGCTCCCCCTCCCTCCCCCGGGGGGCTCTGGGGCGCCCCTGCGAGCATCCTGCAGTCGTCCAGGACGGCTCCCCGTTCCACACACCCCTCCCTGTGCCCCGGCCCCGCCCTCGGTGCCCAGCTCCTCCCGTCAGCTCGCCCACAGTCAAGGGAAAGACACTGGTTCTGTCATTCAGCTTTGAACAGCGCTGGTCCCGGAATAAAGGGAGGTCACCTGAACCCAAGAGCACGCCTCCGCCCTCCTCCACGCCCCAGCTGCGCCCGCCGCTCCCGCTTCAGGGCAGCAAAGGGTTCGTCTACCGGTGGTCAGGCTCCTGGAAGGGCTTCTAAAACCCCGGGAGTCCTGCGGACAGGGGTGTCTTTGGAATTCAGGAGACCTCCGACCCCACCTGCGCTCACGCGAGGGGCCGGCCACCAGAGAGACCACGGGGGGCAGAGGGCGGCCTACAGAGGGGAGGCTTGGGGACACTTCAGTAGCACAGCCAGTGATCCAGTCAATCAGGCCCACGTAACGAGACCCCAAGGAAAGCTGGGCGCCGGGCTTGGGTGCACCTGCCCGAGGTGGACCCAGGAGCGTGCTGGGGGGGCCCCTTCCTGGAGTCCACAGGGACAGGCCACAGACGCTCAGGGCTGGCCCGTGTGTCTCCTCACGGAGGAGGAGACTGCCCCCGGCCCGCGTCCCTCCTGATAACACCTCGGGGCTCGGTGAGTCTGTCCCCCGGATCACAGAACCGGGTGTGGGGCGGGAGGAGCGCACGGGCACCCCGGCTGGGTAGCCAGTTGGTCAGAAGCGCAGCGGCTCCGCGTCCCTCACAGGTGGCTGGCGTGTGAGGTGGTGGCACTGCTGTTGGGGACCTGCCCCTTCACCCAGTGAGGTGTGCACCACCCGCAGGAGGTCAGTGAGGAACTGGGCTCAGTACCCCCGCTGGGGGGCAGGACGAGGCGGCTTCCTTCCGGGGCGGGACGGGCCCGTGCAGGGGACGAACGCGTGCAGGAAGCAAGGACACGGAAGGGCCCGAGTCAGAGAGCGACTCGGGGCCGCCCTTTCTGAGAGCGAGGGCACTTCAGGACCAGCGAACTCACCTACTCGGCTTTTATTTTCTTCTGTACACATGCAGAGAGTGCGCCGTGACCAAATGCTGTGATGAAAGGGGTCTAGGGAGCCCCCGTGTGAACGTGAACCACAACTTCTGCACGACAAGGCGCGGGCATAGTTTCACACGCAGCGTTCCATCTTCCCTAGAGGCATGTAAAGTAGCGGTGACAAAATGTGGGTACGGACAACACGGTCCAGAGAAACGCTCGCCCTGGACAGTCCGCTGGGGCCTCCGGGCCTCCCGAAGGGACTAGAGGAGCAAAGCCCCCCTGGGAATGGCCTCGACAGAGACCGGGAGGGACTGCGTAAAGTTCCTCCCCCTTTACAATTTCTAAAAACTCTCAGAGAACCTCCTCCGCTGGATAAAATCTATTTCTGGGGCGCCTGGGTGGCTCCGACTCTTGGGGTTGGCTCAGGTCATGATGCCAGGGTCGTGGGACTGAGCCCCACGTCAGGGTCCGCACTGAGTGTGGAGCCTGCCTAGGATTCTCTCTCCGTCTCTGCCCCACTCATACTCTCTCTCTCTCTCTCTAAAATAAAATATTTTTTTTCTCCAAAAACTCTCTCAAAATATCAGACGTAAGACAGAAATCCAAGACTCGATCTCTCCAGGATCACCTGTAAGTCAGGATGTCCCTTGTCGCACTGGTTAACGGAACCCTCAAAGTCCCAGAAACGTGCAAGCCAAAAGCTCGATGAAGTGACAGGTGTCAGGGTTGGGAAGGAGGAAATAAGACGGCCACTGCCTGTGGCTGACGAGGCCGTCCTCGTGGTCCTCGTGGGTCCTCGTGGCAGACGTAACCGGATCAAACAACTCCTAGAACTAGTAAGAGTTACGAGATAAACCTACCGGAATCGGTACCAAGACTCCGCCGGCAGAAACCGCCCAGAAAATCAGACACCGCTCCCAGCAGCCACCGGGACCACGGAGCGGCTAGGCATCCGATGACACAGAGCGCCTGGAACCCCAGCGCCGCCGCCAGACGTGCGTGACTCACCACAGACGGCTGTCCCCAGGTCGGTTTCCAGATCCACATCACGAAGATCGCGGTTCCCGCAAGCTTTTTAAAGACACTCGGAACCCGCCCCCTGAAGTCACCGAGGAAGATCCAGGCCCAGGAGCAGGGGCGCCAGGCGCAGAAAGAGCAAAGAGGCGAGGGCCGCGGCCCCCGCGTGAGGACGGACGGGAAGGCCAGGACCAGCACGGGTGAGTCGATGAGGAGCCGGTGACGAGCAAGCTGGCCCTGTACAGGCCTGCGGCCTCGCGGCCTCACAAGGGCAGAGGGGCCGCGGTGCAGGGGGAAGAGGGCTCATCACCCGGGAGCTGTGCCCGGATTCCTACGTTACACCCTATAAAAAGCCGGCTCCAGACGGGCTGGAGGCAGAAACGGAAAGCGTGTGAGAGGAGCCGCGGGGGCGGCCGCGTGTGGGGAAGAGTCCCTTCCAACGGCCCACGGAAGACAGTCCGAGCTAGCAGCTCAGAAAATACCCGTGGCAACCTGAGCTCCCACCGCTGCCCACCGGCCCGGCCGAGCCGAGGGGTCGGACACGTGGAGGGTCTGCGAGGGGTCGTGTGGCATCACCACCTCAGGGCCAGGGCACCTGTGCCCCATGGCCCAGCCGTCCGGAGGGGCAGATCCAGCAGGGCCCCCCCCCCCCGGGGCTCAGAGGGCACCGCGGGACCCCGCCACGGTAAGGAGTCCAGGCCCGCCCCAGGGAGCCCCGCGTGAGAGCCCTACCCGTGGGGCTGGACGCGAACGCCCACCGAGCCCCTCCCCTTCCTTGAACGGGGTCCAACCCGGGGCCGAGAGGGGACACGGAGAAGGGGGTCACGTGGACAGCCTGCTGGAGCCGGGGCCCTGAGGACCGCCAGTTACCACCCCCCTGGACTGGCCCCCGAAACCAAGAACAGAAAAGACACCCCAGAGTGGAGGACGATGGGAGGGCAGCCTGGAGACCCCTGCCACTGTCCCCTGGAGTCTGCCACCGCCAGTGGGAGGTCATCGCCAGCCTGGGCCTGAAGGGGGACCCCCCCCAAAAAAAGCGCCTGACCTCAGCCCACTCTGGGCACTCCTGTGCCAAGTAAATCTTACTGGCGTGTACATGACTGATAGATTTCAGGAGCAACACCAGCTCAAGACATCGATTTTGCGGCCTGATTCCAGCGCCCTGACCCTGGGGGTCTTGCCAGGGCCCGGAGCAGTCCACCGGGCCGCTCTGTGCGGCTGGGCCTGGAGGCGGGTGCTGGCTGGGCCCCGCTGTCACCGGGAGGCCCCTCTGCAGCAAGCCCAGGTCACTGCTTCCAGCCCCCAGGCCCTCCCCGGAGACCCCGCTGCCCACACCAACACAGCCCCGACTTCAAACAGGTTCCTTGAGGGGGAGGAGAACCAACCGCCTTCATATAAATGTTTCATTGCGAATTAATATTTATGAGGCTCTTGAATGACGGGGCTGAGGGCTTCATAAATATTAACAAGGGATGCGTCTCTCCCCCACCCCGCGTTAATACCTCTGTTTGCGCGGCATCCATTACGCACGCGTCCCTCAGCTTCAGCCCCGGGAGCAGAGTGGGACCGGCCCCCTCCCGCGGGGCTCCCGGGGGAGGGGCGCGGCCTCGCGCCTGGCCCACGGTCGCCGGCCCTCCGCGGGTGGGGTGAGCGCTGACCGCGGAAGCCACATCCCAGCCCCGCCCCAGCTCCGCGCAGCCTGCTCCCCGAGATGCTGCCTCCCCCAGGAAGCCCCCCCGGGCCTGCGCGGAGGAGCAGCGCGTCCCCTGCTCTCTGTGCTCCTCCCCAGAGGCCGGTGGAGCCAGGCCCGCAGCCCCCCGACCCCCGGACCCGGGAGCGGCCCACCCCAGCAGGTCAGAGCGCCCCCCGCCCAGGGTCCCGGGTTTCCCGATTGGATGCGGCCGGGGAAGGGGGTCCCCGAGGCCGGGACGGTGGGTGGAGCTCGGGCGCCCTCGCGTGGCCACCGGTGAGGACACCATCGGAGACCCGGGGGGTCGCTCCCGGGGCGGAGGAGGGCCCAGTGGTGACCCCGGGACCTGAGACAGCCGCCCCTGCCCGGGCTTTCCTCCCCGGCCCTGCTCAGGGACCCCCGCCTCTGCAGGGACGGAGACGGAACCCAGCGCCCCTGCCCGCATGCCACCCAGGTAGCCCCACCCGGGCAGCCCGCCGCCCCGGCCCTACCTCCCCGGCGCAGCCGCGTCTGTGGGGTCCCCGCACCTGGGGGCCCGCTTCCATCAATCCTCTGCGGGTTCTCACCACCGGCAGGTCCTGGGCCCTGCCGCCCCTCACCCCCACCTTGCACGTGGGTCTGGGCACTTCCATGGTAGATACAGGGCACAGCCCCAGCGCCGCGCCCCTCCTCTGCATGCCCCCAGTTAGCTTGGGCCGCCAGTGCCTTGGAGGAGGAGGCAGGCAGACACCTCTTCCAGAGCCGGGGTGGGGGGGGGGCTGCAAAACCAGCCCCTTGTAGTGTTACCCGCTCCTGGCGGCTGGGGCTTGAGGGAGAGGGCTCTTCTGCGTGGGCACCGCGCTGTGCTCCCCCGGCCCAAGCCGCCCATCCCGCCCCGACTCTCAGGGCCGCCTCCCTGCCCCACCCACCGTCTCCTCTCCCCTGATCCCCATGTTGCACACCTGCCCCCTCCCGCAACACAGGCAGCAGGAGGGACCTTCTTAAATGCCAACTTGACCCTGGCACCACCCTGCTTAACACCCACCTCTGCCTTCCTGCTCTCCGGAGAGACACCACCCTGCCCTGCCCAGCCTGGCCCCTTACTTACCCCTCCAGCTCTCCCGCAGCTCCTCAAAGCAAGCCCGTCTCTGGCCTCAGGGCTTCCTGTGTTGCTGTTCCCTGCCTGGAACCGTCTCCCCCCCTCCCTTTACCTACGTTTCACTTGCTTCCATTTTAGCCTGTGGTCTTCCTCGGCCAGCTGGACGCCCGGCCGTGTGACCACTGAGCATCGGGCAGGAATAACAATGCAAAGAAACGGAAGGTCACAGACCCGACGCGTTGCGGGTGACCGTTCTGAACCCAGAGTGGAAGGAGAACAGCTGTGGGAACAAACAGGTGGCCCGTGAGCCCCCGGGTCCCTGGGGCGAGAGGACCGCAGGCGGGCTGGGGCACCACCCTGCTGCACCACTGCCTGGTCCTGCCTTTCTGCTGGCGGTAGGAGTCGGGGACACCGATTTTGTTTGCTAGAGCACTGCAGGAGAGGGCCCCACACGGCCTCGCGGGAAATTAAATTTGGAAATCAGGTAGCAGCTTTGGCAAGGACCACAGCGGAGCCCCCGCAGAGCCCCGCTGACAGTCCGTGGAGCCCACGTCACAGCTATTAACCTTTTGCCCCAAAACACATGGAGGAGAGCTGCCAGGAACCCGGGAGAATTTGCCTAAGTGACAGTCACCGCGGGAGGCCAGCCCACCTTGCACAGCGATTGCCAGATGGAAAGGAGGAGTGAGGGAAAAGGGAATATTAATGGAACAGGTAACCACCGTGAATTAATAGGTATACAGGGCCCGGCGTTCAACAGAGAGCGTGTGTAAGGACCCCCAGAAAACCTCAGTAGGTTCCTAAAAGGGGAAATGGAGGGGCGCCTGGGGGCTCAGTCAGTTAAGCGTCGGACTCCTGATTTCGGTTCAGCTCATGATGTCACAGTTCGTGAGTTCAAGCCCCGCGTCAGGCTCTGCGCAGACAGTCCAGAGCCTGCTTGGGGTTCTCTCTCTCTCCCTCTCCTTCTGCCCCTCTTCTGCTCTCTCTCTCTCTCTCTCTGTTTCAAAATGAATAAATGAATTTCTGAAAGGAGGGGGGACCGGTACAGGCCGTGCTCCCTGGCCCCGTGCAGGAACACAGAGTCAACAGCAGGTAAGGTCTCTCCAAGCGGACGCCCCGCGGACCGCACCCCACCGGCCCCGCACGGCCCTGCTGCCTCGAGCGCAGGGCGAGGTCCTCTGTGTCCTGGAGGCTGAACGTGACAAAGCGTTCACAGACGCCCCACACGGGCGGCGCTCCGGTCCCGTCAGCTGCCACGGCCAGGGCCCCACGCGGCTCACACGGTCTTCTGAGCTGAAGAGGAAATGCAACATGAAATGTCACATCACAGACCCTTGGTCAGTTTGGGGACGAGGGCGCTGATGCCAAAAACCCCGACGTGGCCCAGGAGACCGTGGATCACCGCGACTCTGACCCGGGTGACAGGGCGTGAGACTACGTGTTAAGAGGCCGGACGCGGAAGAACACCCCATCCGGAGCCAGGCCCCGGTCCCCCCTCCCCCCCACTGCCTGTGAGTGACACTTGTCACTGCGCAGCCTGGGTTCTCCTTGGGAACACGTGACTTCTAAACCACAGAGGAGCAGAACACGCTGTGCATGCGGGGAGGGAACGCCAGGCGTCCGCAGCCCCAGCTGGACTCCACTGCCCACCGTCGCCTCCTCAAGGTCAGGGACATGGAGGGACAGCCGGCCGGTGCCCACAGCCCAGGGCTGCTTCCACAGGACGCTTCAAACACGTCCTCCCACAGCAAAGCAGACCCCGGTGCCCACCCTCCCGAGTCGGCCACCCCGCGTTGTCCAGATGGGCCCCACCCCGTCAGCTGTCTGTCCCTCAGATGCACACCTCCGCCCAGTCTCTGAAAGCTCTCCAGCAGACAGACGGTTAACTAACTAGAGTTCGGAAGTTGTTTACGGTTCTCTATTTCTTTCGAGGAAAGCTGTAGACACGGCCCACCGTACTCAGCGGCAGAAGGGGGTGCACGCTGACGCCCGCGGCGTGATGACCCTGAAACCCCACGCGCAGGGGAAGAAGCCAGGCGGGAAGGGCCCCCCCGCCACGCGATTCCACTCACGCGAAATGTCCCGGGTGGGGGCGCCGGCGGAGACGGAGGGGGCTCAGGGCTGCGGGCCCGTCAGCCGAGTGCACCACGAGTGCCTTCTAACAGAAGCCACTCCGGAACGTTCCTCCTGCCGCTCCCCTAAGTCCCTGTCCCCACCCCCAGGGGCAAACCTGACTGTGCCCCGTCCCCAACTCCCCACGAGAACAATCACACAGCAGAGGCCTGTGCACGCGCCTTCCGCGCAGGGTTTCTGAGGTCACAGCACGTGCCGGAGGTTCACATGGGCGGTCTGAAAGCAAGCGGCGGCTCAGTCTTCCAGATACTTCCAACAAAACCACAATATCGTGATGGAATCCCCACCATCGTCACCTTGAGAGAGACAGTTCTTTTTTTTTTTAATTTTTTTTAACGTTTACTTATTGTTGAGACACAGAGAGACAGAGCATGAGCAGGGCAGGGGCAGAGAGAGAGGGAGACACAGAATCCGAAGCAGGCCCCAGGCTCCAAGCTGTCGGCACAGAGTCTGACGACGTGGGGCTCGAACTCACGAACCGCGAGATCAGACCCGAGCCGAAGTCAGACGCTTAACCGACTGAGCCACCCAGGTGTCCCCCCTCTTTTTTTTTTTAATGGGGATTGTTTTAATCCCTATTTCCACAGTGAGTATTCCTCGCTGTGAGAAAGTTAGTATCCAGAGCCAAACTTCTGCTACGTCTCAAAGACTTAGCTCTAAGCACCTTTGTTCACCCAAGGACACTGGGGACAAAAGAAGTCTTGTTTCTGTAGTTACAAATAGCACATTGATTCACTCTCCGGGATCATGGAGGCGGTGGGGTGTGGCGGGCGCCTGCGCAAGTCGGGGCGCTGGACCTCACTCCCCCCAAAACTGCCAGCCCCTGCTCGCCCAGGAAGTCTTTGGGGACTCCCCACATCCCACCCCCGCCCGCCCCCCAATCCCAGGCCTGATTCAGGGCCACTGGTCCCCGAAAACAAAGGAGGGTGATGCCGCCTCTGGCCACCAGATGGCGCTCCTCTCACCCAACTAGCCGGGGCCAGCGGCAGGTGGTTCCCTGCACCTGCTAGAGGGAGGGCTCCCTGCACCTGCGGAATTGGTGGGGTCACTGGGAGCCGCCATCCTGGGTCCTAGCTCAGCCCCCCGCCTCCGGCCAGCCCCCTCCTCTCGCTGGCCCCCACCCTGGGGCAGAGGCACTGGATGTGACAGGACTGGGGACATGATGCCCTGGAGCTCTGGCACGATGTGAAGGATCCCACAGCTGGGTGGACCCCCACCCCCACAAAGGCAGGCGGGGCCCCTGCTGGGACCCAGGCTTGGCCACGAAGGTCCTGAAGGTGGCTGGGTGTCGAGGACCCCTGTTCTGTCTTCTGGCCCCCTGCAGAGCTCCGGAGTCCCAGCTCCAGGGAAGGTGGTCCCGTGCCCCTTCAGAGAATGACCGCGCGGCCCGCTGGAGGGAGGACCTGTGCCCAGGGCCACCCGGAGCCAGCCCTGACTCGTCCAGCTGAGAGCCGTGTGGCCTGGCCGTGGTCACTGCCTGTGGGGCTGAGCTTGGCACGTCCTGAGTCTGGGGTGGTGACTCCTGTCGGCGACCGAATCTGCAGTGGGCCCCTCCCCCTCCCCCCGCCCTGCCTGCTTCTGGGGTGGGGTGGGGGGAGATGGTCCTGCTGCATTCTGCTGCGCTCTGGCGGGCTGCGTCGTTGTGTCCTGCGTGTCGTGCGGCCCTGGGTTCGCAGGTGCCGGAGGATGTGTCCTCAGCGCCTGCAGAGCTCTTGTGGCGTCCCCTGGCCCCTGTGTGGTCCGTGCCATCCGCCCACACATCCCGTGGTCCCGAACACCTGGGTGGGCGTTTTCCGGGGTTTCCCTTAGACAGTCTAAGACCTAAGAGCCCCAGGGCCTGATAATCCTACAAAAACGCGTCCCAGTGTTAGTCATTCTGGCTCAGTTTCCCTGAGTGTACGTGACGTGTCCTTTCAGCACGTGAGTCCCAGACTTTGCGGACCAGGCGGGTTGACGTGGGTTTTAGTGTTCCGCGTCTGCTCTGCTCCGGTGCTGTGGGGTTTTCCCGGGACGTCCGACTAGAGGCTGTTGGTTCCTCCCCTTTCTCTCCTTCCCTTGCACGCGATCGACACGTGACTTACACGTCACGCCCTTCACCCACCTCACGCGTGCCATTCAACGGTTTTCAGCGTCTTTACAAAGTCGTGCAGCCAAACCACGAACCTGCTCTACTCTCAGGACGTTTCCTCGCCCCGAAGGGACCCCTCACCCCTGTTAGCCGTCCCAGCCCACACCCCCAGCGACGCCGCAGCTCCGCCCTCCGTGCAGCCGCCCCGCTGCGCCTGAGCAGATGCCCCGCGCGCCCACCTGCCCCCACCCGTCGAGGCGCGTCTGGGCGCTTGCTGGCCGTGGCGCAGCTGCGCCTGGAGACACCGCAGCGCGCCCGCTTTGCCCCTTTCCTCGATTTTCCGCTTTCTCTCCAACCCTTTTCATGCGTTTTTACTTCCTTCTGTGCTTCTCCAAATGCTTTTGTGTGCCTCCGCTTTTGTGGCCCCTCTGCTCTAATCTTCATTTCCAAACTAATGTTCGGTTTATTTCTAATTCTGATTTGCGGTATTTTTCACATATCGTATGATTCCTGCGGTCTTCAAGCTCGTTTTGAAGTGTTGCGTCGTGTATTCGTGTCGTAGCCAACCGCCCAGAGGGCCTGTGCGTCCTCGGCGCCCAGAATTCCTGCCCCTGTGGGCTCCCACCTGCTTCAAATCAGGGTCAATGCTGCACACGGCGCGCGTGAAGGACGTGGCCCGTGCTGGTTTCTGGGACTAGGTCATCCGTGGGATGGCGGCCGCCCCCTTGGTTTCTCGGAGCACTTGTGGGGGCGGGGGGGGGGGGGGGCAGCCGTCATGTGGTGAGGAAGCTCCAGCAGCTCACATGGAAAGGCCCGCGGAGAGTCACAGAGAGGCCCGCGTGGAGACCCACACGGAGGGGAGCACTCAGAGGGGAGCACACAGAGGGGCCCACGTGGAGGGAAGCACACGGGGGGAGCACACGGAAGGGAGCACACGGAAGGGAGCACACGGAGGGGCCCACGTGGAGGGAGCACACGGAGGGGAGCACTCAGATGGGAGGACATGGAGGGGAGCACTCAGATGGGAGCACAAGGAGGGGCCCACTTGGCGGGGCCCACGCGGAGGGGAGCACACGGGGGGAGCACACGGAAGGGAGCACACAGAGGGGAGCACTCAGATGGGAGCACACGGAGGGGCCCACGCGGAGGGGCACACGGGGTACCGCATGGGTTTTGTGGGCCTCTCTGCCCGTGGGCCCCCGTCTCCTGCAGGGACACTAACCCTCTCCTCCTCGTCCTCTGTTTTCCTTCGAGCGTCTGTGCAGGTTCTGACCATGAGTCACTCCGCGGCTCAGGCTCCTGTGAAATCCGTTTCTGGTGCTGCTCCTCCCACACCTGCCCCAGGTCCGTGTCCCTCTGCCCGCCCCCTGCTGTCTAGCTGGCCTTTCCTGCGACTGTGTTGACCCTGCACGTCCCCGTGTGGATCTGTCCCTCTGAGAGCTCAGGGTGGCCTGACTGCTGACCCTCGCCTCCCCGCTGACGCGGTGCCCTCCCTGGCCAGGTGGACGGGTGACCACACCCTCCCTGTGCCCCGGGGGGTAGGGGGGGCCTCCACCTCGCCTTATTCCCGCTGCCGGTCTACACGGCCAGTCTTACCTGCAGTGGTTCCTGTCGCCCTGCCCGTGCCGGCCCCGCCCTCACGACTTGCCCCAGGTTCAGCTGCCCGGGTCCCCATTTGTTGTCTACGATCGTGGTTGCCAAACCTACTGCTGCCCTTTCTCATGATTTTTTCTTGTTTCTTACTGACAAAGGGCTCCTTTGTCTACTCGCGTGGATCTAACCCGTTGGCTGTATTTGATTTGAGGTCTTGATGCCTATCTACATCACATTCTCGGTACATCTGTCCCCGTGACGGTGCCCCGCACGCTGAGCAGGGGACGCACACCGGCGCCTCTGGCCACTGTGGCCCGAGAATGCGCATTCTGACTCTGGTTCTGTGTCCTGAGCTGCCCGGTCGCGTATCCCCAGAGCCCGAGGGGGATGGGGGACGCCTCCCGTGAGACCAAATGTATGTTTGCTCTGCATCGTGCTTCTGGCTCCCTAACCCTCTGGGGTTTTCTAAGTGAGAAGAGCCAATAAGGTGTCTTTTGTATCATAATGGGGAGACGCTGGAAAGCCCCGAGGATGGCTCTGGTGGCCAGGGATCCAAGCCTGTGATCTGAGAGCGGGAACCACCTGGCCTCTGGGAGGGGAGAGGGCCTGGGGGTTGAATGGATCACCAATGGCCAATGACTTGATCAAGCCTCCGTAAAAAGCCAAAGAAGGATGGGGTTGGGGTCAGAGAGCTTCGGGCGGTTGAACTCTTGGAGACTGGGGACAACTGTGTGCTCAAGGGCTCGAGGGAGCTCCACCCCTCCCCTCCCCTCTCCCTGCCCGGCTCTGCAGCTCTTGGGCTGTTCTGAGTTCTAGCCTTGACGATGACCGGCTGACTGACTAAGTAAAGTGTTCCCTGAGTTCTGTGAGCTGCCCTAGCCAACCAGGTGGGCCCACGGAGGGAGTACTGGAACCTCCGATCTATAGCCAGCTGCTCAGAGGCAAAGGTGACAACCAGGACGGCCACCGGCATCCGGAGTTGGGGGAGGGGCAGTCTTGTGGGACCCAGGGGGCTGAGGCCAGTCCCCAGGAGGATGGTGTCGGAACCGAGGAGAGTTGTAGGGCCCCCGCGGGTGGGGGGGTGGGGGAGCTGATGTGGGAGGCATATTCCCCCTGCAAGTGTCCTTAGCAAGCCCCCCGCCCGGCGAGGGCTCCCTAACCACCAATCGCCCGCCCGGGCGCCGAGGCCGAGGGCGGAGGTGGGCTCCCCAGCAGCCATCACCTTGTTCTCAACAGCCCTCGCCCTGGAGGGCCGGACCCCCACCTCCTCCTGGCCCTCCCCACCGCCCCGCAGCCGCCCGGTTCCAGACAACCTCAGTGCCCGGGTTTCCCCCTGGGGTCCATCCTTGTCCTCCTTCTGTGGTCCCCCCGGGGGGACGGGGCAAGAGCCCGCATTAGCCAGGAACCGGGACAGGACAGAGGAGACAGGCCATGGAGGGGCCCTGGCGGGGAAGACGCCTCCCACCCCGGGAGCTCTGCTCTTCTGCTGAGACGTCTGAGCCTCGGCAGGGTGGGCACCCGTGGCTGGTTAGAGGGGCCCCTAGGAAGCCCGCCGGTAGTGGACGAGGCCGTTCCCTCGCCTCTCAGCAGGGCCTGGGGGCCTGGGGAGGCCGGGACCACCCCCCCTGCCACACACACATAGCAAACCTTCACCAGCTGCTCCGCGGGGCCCTGTGAAGCTTGGAGGGACTCCGGGGCGGCGAGGGGCAAATACTGTCCCCCCTCAAGAAGGTCGAGTTATTCACTAGCCTCCATAATAAATAAATGAGAGCCACAGTACTTAACGGAAGGTGTTTTAATTCTTATCTTGACCAGAGAAGCAATTCCCCTGCCAGACACGAGTGCGTGCTTCTAGGTCGTCCTGCGCACTTGTCCCACCTTCCAGCTGACACCAGCTGTCCCCGCGTGCCCCGCCCCCACGCCCAGAGCCGGCCCCACCCCTACACCCCGGGATGGCCCCACCCCCAAGCCCATGGATGGCCCTGCCCCCAGACCTTGCCCCCAGACCCCGCAGGCGCAGCTGTGGGAGAAAGGACCCCCTGACGTTCTGGAGACTGAGGGTTGGCCCCGGGGACACCTGCGAAGAGACCAGGGGGCGTGGGTGTCCACGCGGGAAACTGCCCTCCAGGACCAGGAGCTCCGGGTCCCTTCTGCGGGCCCTGCTGCGATAGCTGTCTGCTGTGGGCCGAACTGTGTCCCTCCAACTCACGTGTTCAAGCCCATATTCCAGTGTGACTGGATTTGGGGACAGGCCTGGGCGGGGCGGGGGTGGGGGGATGTCAAGGTTAAATGAGGTCATAAGGTCCTGATCGGATGGGGTGGCACCCTCACGAGAGCAGAAACCCCAGAGCCCGCTGGCCGTGGGAGGACACAGCAAGAAAGTGGCCTCTGCGGGCAGGGAGGGCCTCCTCCGGGAACCTGACCCTGCCTGCACCCTGCCCTTGAACTTCAGCCTCCAGAACGAGAAACCAATGTCGTCTAAGCCCCCAGCAGTGCTCAGTTCCAGGGGCCCTGGCCCCCGAGGGCCTGCCCCTGCCCATGAGGCTGCTGGGAGGTGTCACCCCACAGCCACCGAGGCCCCAGGTGGGTCCTGAGAAGGGCTGATATGCGCCAGCAGCTGAGATAGAAAGACCTGTGTCCCTGGAATGCAGCATCCCCTCCCAGGGCAGGTGACATCCCAGTCACAAAGGCCTTCCGTGCCTTTGGCCAGGTGACCCCCGGGTGACTGGAGGGATGGCAGCCTCCGGCGGTCACGAGACCACGGCACCTGCAGGGCACCAGGAACAGGGCACAGATTTGCCCCCCACCGGGCCACAGGGGCTCCGTGATAGGACCACGTGACCACCTCTCAGCACTCAGACTCTCTTCTGGCCTCGACTCACCTTCCTGTGACTAATCTGTCATCCACAACACATCATGGACCAGAAAGAGGCACGGGGGAGCCTTCTGAAGTGGGGGGGGGGGTTCTCCCCACCTTGTTCCCGGGTGCAGGTCCCACCGTCTGCTTGTCAAATGCCTGTGCGTTTTACTGCATGCAAATCGTCCCTCAAACACACACACCCCAGAAAAGTCGTCATTACTTTAAAAAGTCAGAAAAGACAGACGACCGAAAGATACGAATCCCCAAAGTGTGGTGCACAGAGGCCGCCTGGGAATTTGCTGACTTCCGTCAGCAACAGAACACGATATTCCACCAGATCTGCCACAATAATTTTAGTGACTGTGACTTCAAACTACGTGTAAACCAAAAATTTTTTTTAATTTTTTTTAAAATTTTTTTTTAACTTTTTTTATTTATTTTTGAGAGAGAGAGAGACAGAGCATGAACGGGGGAGGGTCAGAGAGAGAGGGAGACACAGAATCTGAAACAGGCTCCAGGCTCTGAGCTGTCAGCACAGAGCCCCACGCGGGGCTCGAACTCACAGATGGCGAGATCATGACCTGAGCCGAAGTCAGGTGCTTAACCGACTGAGCCACCCAGGTGCCCCAAGAGACAACTTTTATTTTTATTTATTTATTTATTTATTTATTTATTTATTTTTTTAAATAAAATTAATTTTTTTTTAACGTTTATTTATTTTTGAGACAGAGACAGAGCATGAACGGGGGAGGGTCAGAGAGAGGGAGACACAGAATCTGAAACAGGCTCCAGGCTCCGAGCTGTCAGCACAGAGCCCGACGCAGGGCTCGAACTCACGGACCGCGAGATCATGACCTGAGCCGAAGTTGGACACTTAATCCACCGAGCCACCCAGGCGCCCCCCAAAATTTTTTTCAACAAATTACCTACCGTTGGGAATTCACCGCTTGTAGGGTTTTTCTTTCAACGTTGTGAACCTTTCTGCCGTCGGTACCCTGGCCACTCCCTCTCGGCTCTGGTTCCAAGTCACCGTCTTGGTCTACGGCCGGACCACCCTGAACGCACCCCGTCCGTCTAAGTTATCACCTTGAGACAAGTCCCAGGATTGGTATCGCTGGGGCAAAATGCACCCCCAGTTTTAATAGTTTGGGCTTTTTCTGTTTGTTTGTTTTAAATGCCATGTGAGAAGCAGTGATTTCAACAGACTTTCTGGTCCTGCCTCTCATTGATCTTTATTCCCCGGGAGGCTGGGGGTGCTGGGCCTGCAGGGGCAGGAAGGGTGGTCCCCCCCCAGGAAGGTCTCACTCCTTCTGGGGACCGAGAGGGGCCACACACACTAGAGCCTCTGTGCTAAGGCTCAGAGAGCTGTGGGGCCATGGTGGCCTAATGAGCTGAAGTCCCCGAGACAGGAGAGCCCTCGGAGGGCTGACGATCGCCGGTTCTGGGCGCTGGGCCGAGGTCAGTCCTCGGCCCGAGCAGGGAGGCTCGGTGACCGAAAGAGAGCCCAGCAAAACTTCCCACAGCCATGGGGCAAGGTCCTCGGACACGACACACCCTTGGTCCCACACACCCCAAAACACTTGTGAAATCTTGGTGCTGTGCCCGGCCAGGCTCCCCATTAAATCTCTGATGAGACCAGCCCCTAAACCAAGGCTAGCCAGAGCAAGACCGGGTCTCACCAAATGACGCCCCATCTGCCCTGCTCTGTCCAGATCGGGTTGTGGGCTCCAGCCCTCCTCCGTCCTAACTGCCCGAGGGCAGCTCCCAGCAAAGGCCGGGCATCTCCGATTGGACCAGCTCCGTGCACAACCGTCCACGATCGCTGACACGGAGACACCTGTCCAACAGCACGGGCGCGGTGGCACCCAGACCCAGGCTGTAGGACACGGACGCTCAGGAGGAGGGACTCGCATCCCACGCTGGTGCCTTATGTCGGAGGGCAGGCCAAAACCCCAGCGGAACCCACAGTCTTGCCGCTTGAAGCACCAGAGGGCGGACCTGGAGGTGGTTGCAGCGGCTGGAAGGTGAGAGGAGACCCCAGAAGGGGAGCCCCGAATACCCCCTGATAAGTTCTGCTCAAACCCCTGGCTGGTCTGTGAGCCACACTGGCAGGGGACACAATCCAAGCAGCTCAGCTAACGGCACAGAGATCCCACGCAGAAGGGACAGCGTTTACGGTTTGAGTTGCTGTAAAACAAGAAAATGAACGATGCGAGAGGGAACACGACACAGCCCCAAGCCTCCACAGCTCCCCAGTCACGACGGGCATGTGAAGTAGCAGGAAAGGTGACTGACGCCCAAGAGAAGTCGCGGAAGCCGAAGACATCCCGGGAGAGGGCCGCGGAAAACACCCTTCCCGGGAGAGAGTGCATCAGACCCGGACAAGTCTCCCACACCCTGCACGAAGAGCAAGGCTGGAGGAACCGTGCATTTGGGCTAAAGGAAAATGACCCCAGGTGTAGACAGGAAAATACAGAAAAATGTGAAGAACCCATAAAAGGGTGATTATGTGTGAAAAAAAGAGTGCAAAACAACGTTTGGAATCCCTCGCCGAGTTTATTTACTATTTTTTTAACGTTTATTTATTATTTTTGAGAGAGAGAGAGAGAGAGAGAGAGAGAGAGAAACCAGGGGAGGGGCACAGAGCAGGAGACACAGAATCGGAAGCAGGCTCCAGGCTCTGAGCTGTCGGCACAGAGCCAGATGTGGGGCTCAAACTTGTGAACCTCGAGATCATGACCTGAGCCAAAGTCTGACGCTTAACCGACTGAGCCACCCAGGCCCCCTGAAATCCCTCGCTGAGTTTAAAACACAGGTAAAACTTCGGGCGTCACAACTGCGACAGAAAAGGTGGCGGGTGGGGCGGTTGCAATACGAATGAGCAGCAAAGGCTTGTGTCCAGGATGTATAAATATATAAAGAGCTCCTGCAAATCAACAAGAAAAAGATAGACCACCCCAAAGAAAAGCGGGCACGCAGACAAGGGAGACTGAGGCCAAGGAGACACATGGGGCAAACAGCACCAGGTACCTTGAGTAGGGGCGCGAGTGCGAGCAGCTCCCAGGGGAGCTTCGGGGCAGCGGCAGGGGCCAGGCCTACCACCTGCATGTTGGCCAGAGGGTGGTCCAGACTGTGGCTTCGGATGCGCTTGTCTGTGTCATGGCCACTTTGGTGAAAGTGTCCTGGGCGGAGCCACCGAAGCCACAGTGAGGAGAGAGAAGAGTGACACAGAGAGAGGAGGAAGCCGGAGAGGCTGCCCCAGCCCCATGTCCACAAGGCTCGTTCGGCCTCTGCCGTGGCAGCCGTGGCTGCAGACACAGGAGGCCAGTTCTTTTAGCCAGCCCGGCGTCCTTTGTTGTGATAAAATACTTCTCTGAAATTCAACAATTCCTTCTGTTTGAATCCAAAAGAGAGAAATTTGATGTTTGATTTTAGAGTAAAGCATGGCAGGATTTCCCCATTCTGCTTGTGAGGGATTCCCGGCCTCCTCCTCTCCACGTGGCATTTGCAGAGGAAGAGGTCTGGAATAAGGTTTAGCAATTTAACGACGGCTATTTCTCAGTGGTCAAGTTTAAAACAACTTTTACAAACTCTTTTTGCAAGTTTTTACATTATTTGTTACTTTAATGACAAGCATTTTTCAAAATAAGCCTTTCCTTATGTGCCTCTTGTTTAGCCCTCACTAGCTGGGTAAACTTGAGCCACTTTCTTAACCTCTCTGAGCCTCCGTATTTACGATTTTAACATGGAGATAATATCGCCAAGTTCATGGAAAGGATTAAATTAGATCCTGCACGTGGAATGTCAACGTGTCTGTCCTTCCATTGTTTTACCAGCTGACCAGGGCGGGGTTAGCAGATAACACAGAAGAGTCCAGTTAAATCTGAATATCAGGCAAACAGCAGATAAGTTTCAGCATAAGTATGTCCCATGCCATATCTGGGACGTACTGATACCCAACATTGCATAGGACATGGTTATATACTTATACTAAAACAGTATTTATCTGAAATTCAAATTTAACGGGATGTCCTGTATTTTTATTTACTAAGTGTGGCAACTGTACTCAACGGTGTTGCTGTGCCTTTGTTTACCTGGTTTAACAAGTGTGAAACTTGTGCTCAGCATATGGCAGGCTTCCAATAAACATCGGATGGATGGATGGATGGATGGATGGATGGATGGACGGATGGGTAGACGGGTGGATGGATGGATGGATGGATGGATGGGTGGATGGATGGGTGGATGGATGGACGGATGGACGGACGGGTGGACGGGTGGATGGATGGGTGGATGGATGGATGGATGGATGGATGGATGGGTGGATGGATGGATGGATGGATGGATGGACGGACGGGTGGATGGGTGGATGGATGGGTGGATGGATGGGTGGATGGATGGACGGATGGATGGACGGATGGATGGATGATGCACGGGCAGATGGGTAGACGGGTGGATGGGTGGATGGATGGGTGGATGGGTGGATGGATGGGTGGGTGGATGGACAGATGGACATTGGATACTGTAATGGTTTTTAACACTAAGCAGCCTCAAGTATCCCACGACCGAGCCAGGGTAGAAGCAAAGGAAGTGCCTGCTGATGGGAAGAACCTCGGCTCTGACACCCCTTACCACCTCTGGACTCACTCTTCTCAGGCTCTGAATCTGCAACATGGAAATGCTCTACTGTGCCCCAGGCTGCAGGAAGCCCAGTGTGCCGGGGCATGCCCCATGTGTCCTTGACGTAGGAAGGAGGGGACTTGCCTACAAGCTTCAAAGCCTGCCCACCCCCCCACCCCCGATTTCACATGAAAGGTGACCCAGCACCTTTCCCAGCACCAAGGGGTTGCTCCCAGACAGCTGACCATTCCCATGGCCACGGCCAAGCTCACCAGCCTCTCCAGGCAGCCCTCCAGAGGCCTCTTCAGTGCTGGTGAACCTCAGATACACCCCTCCCACCTGGGGGTCCTGAGCCCTGGGAACCACATCTTTCCAGAGAGGTCCACCTCTGTCTGTAGGGAAGGGGCTCCCACCAGGCGGGCCCAGGGCACCTGTGGACGTCTTTCAAACCAGCCCCCCTCTTTTGGAGAGCTGCCCCCTTGTTGAACCAAGGCCTTGTGGGAAGCAGCCCACAGTCCTGGCCCCACCCTGTCCCCTGCCACAGAGGCTGCGGGAGGGTGGGAGTCCCCAGAACTCTCTCCGGGGTGGGGTGCCTCATTACCAACATCCCCTTCCTCCAAGGGCCCCAGGCCAGGAGTGCTACAGGCGCCAGCATGGGGGAGGGGTGGAGACAAGGCTGACGGGGCAGAGCTGAGACCAGCAGGGAGCAGGAGAGGGAAAGGGGCCTTCTCCTACTTCCTGGGACTTCGGTGGGGCAATCCCTCTCGGTCTCCTTTCCTCCGCCAGGTCGGGTTTCTGGCTCTTGCACCTAAAATGCTCCTGACTACTTCTGTGCCCTGAACAAGAACCACACGGGGCCAGGTCGCAGGGTCAGGCCGAGCCCCATGGGCACCTCCACCAGCGT
Organism: Panthera uncia; assembly: GCF_023721935.1. Classification (NCBI taxonomy): domain Eukaryota; kingdom Metazoa; phylum Chordata; class Mammalia; order Carnivora; family Felidae; genus Panthera; species Panthera uncia. The sequence continues at coordinate 1,021,106 of NW_026057582.1, read as the reverse complement.
TCAGGGGCCAGGGCGCCATCCTGCCAGTGGGGACCTTCCCGCTGGCTCTGACCCGTGTCAGGTGCACTGCACCATCACCCTGAATATCCTCTAGCGGCCTGAACCCAGAGAGGCAGATAACACATCTAGGGAGCCGGGCGATGGGCCCCCCACATTGCTCAAGGGGGGCATGTGGGCAGGGGGAGGGCAGGCTGCAGTCCACCCTCACTGCTTCCTGCCCCCACCTATGCCTCCTATCCCATACCCTGGAACTCTCAGATCCAGCCTGCTCCCTGGTCTGCAGCTGAGGGGGAGGGGTCTTGGGGAGACTAGGGGTCTGGGATCCCCTTTCTCTCTCGGGCCTCAGTTGCCCATCTGCATGTGACATGACGGGGAAACATCATTCCAGAGGAGTGAGAAGGCAACAGCCTAGGGGCTTGCCCAGAGAGGACACCCCCTCCCAAGGGCCGGCAGGGTGACACAGGGGCAAGGGGAGGGGCTGGAGCCCCCTCAGAGCCGGCAAGAGTCCTCCTGGGGGCGGGTCTTCAGCGACACTTGGCCCAGCCAAGGGGCGAGGCGTGAGGGGGGTTCTCAGGGACTTGCTGAGCCAAGGTTCCAACAGCCGCAGGGGACAGGGGACGTCTGGGTCACCACTGCACTCGGGGCGAATGGTTGGTACTTGACTCCCCCACCCCCACCCCCCCACCCCCACCCCCGCCACCGCCTGCTAAGCTCAGGACAGACATGCAGGTTCTGAGGTTCCTAAGCTGGGGGCGGGGGAGCCCCCAAGTTGCCCCTTGGTCAGAGCCCCCGTGAGGCCCGGCTTGCTGTGCGGAGCACCAGACAGCACCCCCCCGGATTGGAGAGCCCCCCCCCACCGAATTGGAGGGCCCCGTGGGGGCTGAGGTGAGAGCTGCTTTGGGAAAGACCCCCCACCCCCACCCTCGTCAGGCCCAGGGACGGCGTGCCCCCTCCCCCGCCCTCTCCTCCTCCTCCTCTTCCCAAGGAGACAGATGGTGATGGAAACGGCCTCCCTCGTTTTCCGGAGCGTGACTCAGTCCGCAGCTGCTTCCTCAGCCCCACACAGCAGCCTGCCCTCCCCCGCCGGCCCGCCCCCCCCCGCCACTCCCCCTGCAGAACTCAGGCGAGGGGCTGGGAGGTCTCTGCCGGACCTCCCCTCCCCAGGCCCGGGGTGGTGGGGGGGGTGGGGAGAGCTGCAGATCCAGGGCCAGGGCCTGGGATCTGCGCTCCTGGGCTGGGGGGACCCCAGCGAGGCCTCTGGCTTCCTGCCCACCTGATGTCACACCCCTGGGCGGCAGCGGGGACGACCCTGTGTTCTGGGTTCCTCAGGTGTCCCAGGGTGTGGAGAGATGTGGGGAGTAGGGCAGGGGAGGGGCACTGCCCGGGGGTGGGGGGGGTGGGGGGGGCTGAGCCCTGGTTCTCAGGAACACTGACTTCCACCCGCCTGGGAGAGGGCTGAGTACAGGAGGGGGGAAGGGCTAGGAGGGAGCCCCGAGGGAGAAGAAGCAGAGAAATTTCCAGAAGCAAGTCCAGAGGTCAGTGTGGAATGCTGCAGGAACCGGACAGACCAGCCCTTCCCTGGGGCAGGGGGGGGTGGAATGAGTCTGAGCCAGAGCCCAGCAGGGCGGATCCACCCAGGGATCGCCCCTGGGGAATCCCGGACCCCTCAACTCAGAACAGCTCTCCCCCGCACCTGCAAGCCCTCCTTCTGGAAGCCTCCCAAGGACAGTTTGCGGGACCCCCTCCAGTTCCTCCCCACCGTGTCTTTCTCTCTCTCCGCCGCCCGGCCAGGCCACAGAGCCGCCCCCCAGGACAGGGGCACGGGCGCAGACGCACACAGGCACGCACAGCCGTCTGACCTGCCAGGGCGCTGAGATCTGAAGGCTGTGGTTAGAGCCCCTCTTCCGTGCCCCTGCCAGAGAGAGTCTTGTTCACACACCCCGACACCCCTCTCATCCCACCCCGACCCCCAGCGCCCTGTGGGGTTGGGGGTGGGGGTTGCAGAAACTGAGCTCAAGGAACTTCAGTCCCTCTGCCCAGGGCCACAGACTGGGGGAGGTCCAGGACCCTAGACCTCAGGCCACAGCACGTGGCTCCCTCCACCTGTGGGGCTTGTGCAGGTGGCCAGGCCAGAAGGGGCCTCCTGCTGGCTGACCTGAGGGCCACCTTTCAGCCGGGGACACCAGTGCTCCCAGTCAGTAGGTCCCTGGGTCCCCTGGGGCTCCCGCAGGGGGTCCCCAGACAGCCCTGCAGGCTCTCCCACCCTCGGGGTGCTCCTGCCTGCCTGTGAGCTGCTCCCCACTCTGAATGTCAGGCTCCCTAAGTTGGGAACAACAGCCCCCTCGCCCCCCGACCAGGCAGGTCGGTGGGAGGAGGGGTGGGGTCGTGGGCGGGAAGGGCCAGTGTGCTGGTGGGAGGGGCGGGGTGGGAGGGGCCCGCCTGCTGAACAGCTGTTTTTCTCCAGGTGGAGCCTGTGGAGACTTGTTCTGGTGGGGAGACTCCCCGATGTGAGCTGCCTGCCCTCCGTGCAGCCCTGAGTGAGCTCCTAGCCCCTTGGGCCCTGGGTACCCGTCTTTGACAGGTGGTGACACCTGCCGGGCCTGGCTGCATGACTTGGACTGACTGAGCCTGGCGGGTGCCCCGGGTCACGTGCTGGGCGCCCGCCGTGGGCATGTGCCACACTGGGTGGCCTTCCGGGCCAGGGCCTGAGGCTCCCTCCCACGCTCTGTCCCCACGGAGCTCCCCACGGCACGTTCCGGAGCCACGGGCACTGCCCCACATCCACATGATGAGGCGAAGCACAAGGCCGGGGCCTGGAGGAACCATGGGGTCATGGCTGAGCAGGACCGCAGCCCCAGAGGAAGTCAGCACACGCTGGTCAAGACAAGCTGCCGAGTGTCCCCAATCTTTGTAAATGGCCACCTGCCTCCAGAAGCCTAAGCTGAGCGCATCCTCAGCAAATACTGGGGGGGCCTGGCTGCCTTCGACTGCTCAGCACCCCTGTCTCCCAGGTCTTCCCGACAGACCGGGTTTCTGCCCTGTGGCAGAAACCAGAAGCTGACCTCTGACACACACACACGCACATACACGTGCACTCATGTCTTACCCCACCAGCTCCAGCCAGCTTGGCCCACACATCACAGCCGGCCTGGCCCTGCCCCCCTGCCTCCCTCCCTGCACCCAGGATCCTTCCTGATAGGTCAGCGTCTCTCTCCCCCATCGCTGCCCCGCCCTTTCTACCCCTTCCCCTGCTCTCCCTGCCCTGCTCCGAGGCTTGTCCAGAGAGCCTCCCCAGACTTCTCACCCCCCCAGCCCCTGGTCCACAGTGGCCGGCTGGTCCCCACCGGGTCACCCCTGGGCCTGGTCCCCTACGCCCGCCTCCACAACATCGCTCTCCTTATCACAGAGAGAGGAGGGCGTTGCTCAGAGGGTTTCACGCAACTCACACCGTTGAACCCCCCAGAAGAGCTGGGTGGGACCGGTGTTTCCACCCTCCCTCCAAGGGGCCCCAGATCCAAGCAGCCGGGGTGCCTGGCAGCATATACGCACAGAACCAGCATCTGGGCCCCCGGGGCCAATGGCTACGGTGCTCCTGGGCTGGACCACCGGGCCACACTGCCCACTGTCCACAGGGTGTAACCAGCCTCCAGGGGGGCCCTCCCCAGGCAGGTCAGGCCCACCCAGGCCCACTTCTGGAATGCAGCCCATGCCGCTCGCTCCCTGACCGCTCAAGGCCACGCGGGTGGTGGTCAGACGGCACCTACCCCCGCCCCCCTTGCCCAGCCTGCCCAGCCCCCACCTCGCCACTGCCCCCACCAGCAGCCACTCCCGGGTGTCGGGAGGCAGGCCATGATTCAGGCCTGAGTCAGCAGATTTGGGAGAAGGACTTGGCCGCTTCTGCCAGCACGGGGAGGCGGGGGGAGCGGGGAGAAGAGTCTAGGCTCTGTTGGCTGGGGTCAGCGGGGTCCCCTGGCCAGGGCACACCTGATGGAGCCCCGGAGCCCTCTTCTGGGGGAAGTTTACACACACACAGCCTGTCCTCTGGGGGTCGGGTCTGGAGCAGTGGGAGCCAGTGGAGGAGAGACCGCGCGCAGTGAGGTGGGGTCTCGGCCTGAGGGGCTGCTCTCTGGGCTCGCTCAGGCTGCAGCCCACCCATGTGCCCCCTCCCAAGAGGAAACGGAGCTACAGGCTGACACAGTCACTCAGCAAACACCACTAGGCGCCTCCCCAGCCAGGCCCTGTGCCGGAAAAGCAAACACAGGGGTGGGGGGTGGGGGGGCGGGACAACCAGCGATGGGGCAATTCACTGACTGGAATGTGCAGGGAAACAGCTTTGGGTCCCGGGGGGGGGGGGTGGGGGGGCGGGAGTGTGTCAAGGGCTCCTGAGAAGCTAAAGCAGGGAGGGGCGTCCCGCTGTCCCCCTCCCGCAGGCTTTGAATCTGGATCTTGCGAATGCGTCTGTGCTCAGTGAGTACGTGGGACACGGTTAAAAATGGGAATAAGAGAAGTCATCCTCAGGACAGCCATCAGCAGAAAGCCTGGCGCCACACTTGTCCGTCGCCTTCAGGGACGAGACGCTGTGTTGGCTGAGCCCGGCTGGGGACACGTCCGGAAGGGCGCCCTCACCCTGTGAGCCGCCCCCAACTTGGCAAAGGGCGGGGCTGCACCCGCGGGGCCGAGAGACCAGGGGCCGAGCGACCAGGGGCCGAGCCCAGTCACCGCTCGTCAAATTGTCAAATTAGCACCTGACTTCTGGTTAGTCTAAAAAATATGACCCAAGTAACCGGAGTCGACGGATAGAGGAAACGGTGCCTGGGGCGGCCCCAAAGGGCTTTGCCCGGGAGCTGGGGAGAGCCTGGCGGGTCCTGAGCCGCCCACGTGGCGGGGACAGTCCGGGGTTCGTTCTGTGGCAGAGCGGGGAAGGTGGGGGGAACCACTCGACCCCCACCCCGGCACCCCCTGCCACACCTGGTCTGGAAACAGGCTAATCAGGCAGACAAACGACACACAGGCCTGTGCGGAGAGAGGTCAAAGTTCGGTGGAGACAAGGGACAACAGGTGCCTGGTGCCCAGAGGAAGAGAGTCGCCATGGAGGGAGGCATCACCCCTGCAGCGCCCGTGCAGAGGTGTGGGAGAGAGCCTTCGCGGCCAGTGTGGGCAGAAGAACCACCTTGGGGTCATAGCTTTTTGGTTATTTTTAACCCTTAAGCCTCCGGCTGCTGTTCGGGAGACAAGCCCACAAGCCGGGCCCTGAATGGCGCTAGGGAAGGTGGGCCGGCGGGTGTGGGAGCAGAGACCTGGCTGGGGGGGGGGGGGGGGGGGGGGGGGGTGTCGGGCAGGGAGCAGGCCAGCTGGGGCACCAGGGGCCCCTCCCCCACCTGCAACTGACTCTCCAGTCTAGTCCGGCCGTGGGACAGCTCAGGTGCACTGAAGCTGACGACACTCAGCACCCAGTTCAGGGATGGCTGGGCAGACTGGGGGCCAGGCCTGAAGGTGGGGTGTGCTGGGACCGCAGGGGGCTGCGGTGTTGGGGACCCCGGGGCAGGGCTGGAGGTCCAGGTGTGGGTCGGAGTGAGGCAGGCCCCTGGCCAGAAGGGTCACGGCCACCCGCAGGGATCCCATTCATAAATTCTTGGGTAACAGGCTCCTTCCCCAAAATGAAGTCTTCATGGACCTGCGATGCCCAGGCTGGGCACCGTGTCTCTAAGAAACACGGTCCAGGAGCCAAAACCACCGGCAAGCATTCCAGACTGGGTTCCATCTCTTCAAGAACACCGGGGAGAATCTGACTCACCAGCCTAAATGCCCCTGTTCCCCACCCCCCACCGCTTCGCTGCCCTAAGCCCCGATCCCCTTCTCCCCCTGCCCCCCGACTGCTTCCCTCTCTAGAGGGTAGAGAAGACCCACCGTTGAATCTGCAGCTTCAAGGCCAAGGGCAGGGTGAGGCAGAAAAGACCTGTGCAGGCACTGAGTTTGGGGCGCCGTGGGGCCCGGGGGCCCCCTCACCCTCGAAGTCCCCCAGGGACTCCATCTGGTGTGCCCCCCAGTTGCTCCCTCCCCCCAGTTCCCAGAAGCAAGGCCGCTGGTCCCAGCGGCTTCCACCTGGTTAACTGCAGGATGCTTTCTTTGGGCACAGGTGACGCAGCCCCCAGTATATAAACCAGTCAGAGCTCAGCTGCTCTCTGCCCCCATCACACTGAGTTATCTGTGCAGAACCCCACTTGTCCGTCTAGACCTTCCCTGGGCAGCTGTGGTCACCAGAGGAGGCCGGCGAGGGGAGGGGCAGCCTGTCTCACCCGGGGTCTGCAGGAGTCCCAGAGCCCCTCTCTGCTCTGCAGGCCGCATCTCCAGCCATGGCCCCGAGCACCCCCCAGGGAGTCAGGGACCACTGGCCACCCCCCAGCTCAGACAGGTGCCTGAGGGAAGCAGGCCGCAGACAGAGGGACTGTAGACCTGGAGACTGGCCACCCCTGCCAACACCCCAGCCTCTGTGCAGGCAGTGCCCCTGGCCTGGGGTGCGGAGGACAGTGAAGGAGCAGGTGCCCCTGTGCCCTGCACTTGGCAGTGGGGTCCTCACGGTCTCGGCAGCCCCGGGGGCCTGGCGGTTGTGGTCTGGGGTCACCACGAACGGCGAATTGGCGTCCAGGGGACACAGGGTTAGAGGCTGCTAGCCTCCGGCCAACGTTTCCCCGGCTGATCAACACATGACCTGGTTCTGTGCGTGTTTCTGTTTAGAAATGCTTTATTTAGCGTAGACTTGATCCTTGAACCACAGCGAGGCTAAGAGCACTGACCGCCGCACCGTCGAACATCCACGTATAACTTTTAACTCCCCCAAGACTTTACTCATAGCCCACGGTTGACCAGAAGCCTTACTGGTAACGTAAGCCGTCGTTTGATGCGTATTTGTATGTTATATGTATCCTATGCTGTACTCTTACAATGAAGTGAGCTAGAGAAAAGAGCGTTACCAAGAAAATCATAAGGAAGATACGTTTACAGCACCAGACTGTATTTATTGAGAAATGATCTCCGTCTAAGTGGACCCACGCAGTTCAGACCTGTGGTGTTCACGGCCAACTGCACACTACAGACTCGCTCTCCCTGAGCTCAGGGCCAGCGGCTTTGTAACCAGCACCTGAAGGAAGTTTCCTGACCCAGGCGTGTCCTTCGGGAGGCATGTCCCGGCACAGGATAGCCATTTCAACAGGGAAATCTCCACCAAAGGGACAAAAATGTGGAAAACAGTCCTGAACAGGCAGGAGAAGGAAGCTTGTTTGTGGCGCAGAATGAAATCGGGAGGCAGGACACCCCCCTCCTCCGACCTCAGCGGGGGGCCTGATCATCGGGGGACTCCGTTTTTGCCACCCTGGGCACGTTCCCGAATGCCTGCGATTTTAGGGTCACGAACCCGAGTTGAACGGAAGGCGAGCTGGCAAATACAGAGTCCGCAAGTGATGGCGGGCTCCTGTGAGTGTGTGTGGGTGTTCAGACGAAGGGGGTGGAGGTCACTCCCGGACCCAAGCCTCTACTGACCAACCGGGCCACTGTGCTCGTGAAAGCAGCTGCTGGTTCTGGGGCCCGGGGGCAGCTCCTAGAGGAGGGCAGGCCCCTGCTGCCTGCAGCCGTGCACAGACAGGTTGGGGGGGGGGGGGGTTGGCACCCCCTCACTGACTTCATTCTGTATCAGCATCAGAAGTCATGTCAGGGCACCCCGGTAGGGAAACAGAAGGAAAGATGTTTCAAAATGAGAGCAATAAAAAGCATTCTGGGTGCCTGTCAGGGGAAACGAAACCTTGGTTTCATCTGGTGGCCTTAGAGCCCCCCTCTGGGCCCGCGAGTGCCCACCCACCACACTCAGGGTGTCCTGGCCTTCACCTCCGCCCCCCACGTCAGGCAGGGAGGCTGCTCTCTGAGAAGTGCCCACGCCAGCCTTCCCACGCCGGCAGGGCTCACGCGGGCAGAACCAAATCCCCATCTTCTGCTTCCTGATGAGAAGCGGTGGCCAGCTCTGTGCGGGTCGGTGCCGGAGGACGTGGTCCCCCAGTGCCGGTGCCGGGAGGCACGCCGTCTCCGGCCGGTGTGCTGGCCGCGGCTGGCCGTGTGTCCGAGCTGCAGCGGGTTTCTGGTGCTCAGGCATGAGGGCATGGGCACGGGCACACCCCCAGCTCTGAAAACAGACCCAGGCCCCGGGATGGGACCTGCCGGACGGACCCGGCTTCCAGAAAGAACATCCCTCATCAGACGGGCTGAGTGTGCTGGGAAGTGTTTGCAGAAGGTTTCTGAGCTCTCCCCCTCAGGGACGGGAAACCGTGTCGGAATGGGGCCTGGGTCGAGGGGGGCCTGGGGGTGTGGAGCAAGATGAGCCCACAAACTGAGGCCTGGCGGGGCAGAGCTCCAGGCTGGAGAGAAAGTCACTCCGAGACCAGTGTCCGCACCCACAGCCTGCCGCACCTCTGACCTCAGCCACGCACTGCACTGGACACGTGCTCACACGCTCCCCGCCTTCCTCCTCCCGCGTCACCGTCACCCGTTACCTGTTCCTGCGCTGAACTCGGCCCTCGGGGTGCAGCACAGAACTGCCTCCCCCCGGGTGCCTCACCACCACCAGGGCCTGGCCTGGGGACCCCGTCCTGGGTCCCACCCGCCCCAGGCAGGGACACAAGGGAGCCAGCCCTGGGGGTGCCAGCCCCCCGGCAGCCTCCCTTTCCTCCATCCGGGCAGGGGGCCTCACAGCCGAGGGGGCCACGGAGGGTCTGGCAAGCTGGATCCGGACCCCCGCCCATGCCAGGCCTCTGCTCCAGTCTCTGGGTGCCACTCAGGATCCTGCCCACTCCGCAGGCCCGTGGGAGGGGTGAGAGAAGGTGTGGGGCGGGCACAGAGACCCTGCTCAGCACGGGGCTCCCAGCTGGACCTCCCCCACGCCCCCCCTCCCAGCCCAGTCCTTGGGCTAGAAGATCCTCCCACCTGTCTCCACCGCATTCTCGCATCCATGAGGTCAGCAAACACACCCACTAACCACAGCCGGCAGCAGCCAGGCGCCAGCTCAGGACAGCAGAGTCAGCCAGGCCCACGTCTCCTACCCGCCTCCAGGGGCACCAGCTTCTGGAGCCAGGAGAGTGTGGAGAGGCCTGGAACCCAGCTCCAGGGAGGGCAGGAAGGCTTCCGGAGGGGGCCCCGAAGCTCCGCGGGTCAAGGAGAGGGGAGGGGGTCGGGTGGGGGAGGGCTGGCCCCCCTTCCAGGCTGAGGGACACTTGCCCAGGCCGGGACTGGGTGCATTCCAGGAACTGTTGAGTCCCCGCCCAGGAGTGGCCGTCCGGCTCCGAGTCTCCAGGTTGGAGCACGTCCAAGAGTCGGCAAGCGCCTCTCCTGGCGGCTCTCATGGGTGCGCAGGGGCCCTCCTGCGGTACTGGCCGGCTGCCCTGGGGCGGACGCTCGAAGAACCTGCGGCTGCGGGGCCGGGGAGGGGCCGCACTCGCCCTGGGAGTGGCCATTGACAGGCCAGGAGCTCCGGGCCTTATCCCGACCTGACAGAGGGGCAGAGGGGCAGCACCGTGAGCAGAGAGGGCGCGGGGCTGCCCCCAGGGCAGGAGCTGGATCAGGGCTGGGACACCAACAGGCCTGGCCCCCCCCCCCCCAGCACCTGCGTCCACCTGGCCCCGCCCACCTGGCCTCCTCCCCACCGATCGATCGATCGGGCTTGTCAGACAAGTCCGTGGAGCGATGCTCTGTCCTCATCTTGCCCGAGGTACACGCTTTAGAGGTTCCTGGCGTTCTTCTGCACGGGTGGGGAAACTGAGGCATGTGCAAGCCTGACTCACGGAGTGCTGGAGCAGGGCCCCAGGGCAGGGACTGTGTCTCCTGTCAGACTGAGGGCAGCACAGAGGCCTGCCTGCTTGCCTCCCCCCCCCCCCCCCCCCCCCCCCCCCCCCCCCCCCCCCCCCCCCCCGGGCCCTCAGGCCTGGTGCACTCCAAGCCCGGGGACCTCCAACTGAGGGTTAGATGTGGGAAGGGACTTCCAGAGCTGGGGGCCGCCTCTCCCTAGCCAGTCAGCCAGGCTTTCTGAGCCTGCTATGAACAGGCCACCCTGGCCAATGTGGGGGTCAGGGACCAGGTCCGGCAGTCTGGCAGGATTGATTGGGCCGGGCAAGAAGAGGGGGTGACAGAGGGCACGGGCACAGCAGTCCCGGTTGCCGGGAGCCCGGCAGAGTGGGGGCGGCCTGGAGACCACTCAGACCCCATGTGGGAGCTGTTTCCGGAGGCCTGCCCGGAGGAGGCTGCAGGGGCCGGCCCGGAATGCTGGGGGCGTTCTCCATCGCAGAGCACCGGAAAGAGCAGTCTCCCACGGGGAACCCTGGGACTTGGAATCCAGCTGCCAGAGTAGGGGTCCCATGTAGAGGGCAGAGGCACTTGAGCGACACCAAGGAGGCGGCTCACCCGCCCCTGGGGCTGGACCTGGAGGAGGGGCCGGGGGTGACAAGATGCGGCGCGGTGCAGCCCGAGGAAGGGGCCCGCCCCGCAGCGAGGTCTGAGGTGGGGGGGAATGGCTTCCAGACGTTTCCCAGGGCCCCCCCCCCCCCGCTCCTCGTGTTCCGCACCCACCGCCACCCCCGGCCGCCAGGAGCGAGGCCGGCAGGGCGGGGAAGGGGCGACTTCGGGGAATTTCCAGGCGCGAGGAGATCCCCAGAAAGCGCGCGGGCCGCGGGCGGGGTGGGCGGGGCCTCCCTGCGACCCCTCCCCGACTCCGCCCCCGGGCGCGCCCGGTCCCCACGTGGCCGCATGCCGGCGGGGCGGGGCGGCACCTCCTCTTCCGCGCGCCCCGCGGAGCGGGAGCCCGAGCCCAGCCCAACCCGGCGCGAGCCGTGCGGAGCCCGCGGTGGGCGGCCTGGCGCGGCCCCTGGCCCGACCCGAGTGAGCGCCGCTGCACCCCAGCCCGGTAAGTCCGCGCCTCTGGGCCCCCCGCCCCAGGAGCCGCAGGGAAACTGAGTCCGAGCGAGGGGGCTCTTGGGGTTGGGGAGGGGGGCTGGGGCAGCGCGGCGTGCGCCCCGGGTGGCGGCACAAGGCGGCGGGCTCCCGGCTCCCTGCCCCCGGGCGGGGCCCCAGGAGTCCCCCTCCCCCCCCCCCCCCACCGCTGACCCCGGGGCTCATCCCACCCCTGACTGCCGACCCCCGCGCGGAGACGCAGCTGGAACGCACTGGCCGCGGTGGTGGCCGGGGGTCAGCCGGGCCAGCGCCCCGCCCGGTGCCAGCAGAATTTCCCCTTCCCGCGGCTGCCACATCCTGACCATGAATCAGCCACAGTTGGGAAAATAAACTTCAACTTCGGGTCGGCAGTCCGGTGGCCCCACGAGGTGCGCACGGGCCGGGGGTCCCGCGAGTGCTGCTGTGTCTGTAGCTGCAGCGGAGCAGCTGGGCGCACCGGGGGCCTTGGCACCCCGCAGGCAGGCCTTGGGGGAGCGAGAGCCCCCATCACTGCGCTGGGTTCCTCCCGGTGGGAGGCCGGTTCTGTGTTCCCCCACTGTTCCTCCAGTCCCGGCCCTGGACCCCCTTCCTGGGGAGGGACCTGAGGCGCCATCAGCCTGCAGCCGCTCCCGTGGCGTTCAGGCTGGGGTCTGACTGCCTAGCCTCCTGAGGTTCTGTAACCCAGGGCCCCAGGCTGCATGGGGGCCGGAGCTGTGACCGCAGCGTTAGTGCCCCACTGTGACACACGGAGACCCCGACTGGCGAAGATGGCCACGACCCTGCCCGGGGTCAGGCACACCCACAGGGGAGCTGTACTGGGGAAACTCCTTTCCCACCAGCCTGCTCCCTCTGGCAGTGGGACCTGGCAGTGGGACCTGGGCAGGACGCTTGCCTTCTCTGGGCCTCAGTTTCTCCATCTGTACCCTGACGGTGGGGACGGTGGCTCAGGTGTGGACCTCTTCCCTGGACCCAGAGCAAATGCCCTAACCCCCTTCACCGTGCTGTCCAGGGCAGGGAGCGCTGGGGGAGAGGGTGCCGCCGTCCCAGCGTGTCCAGTATCGGCTCTTGGTTCCGGCTCTGGGGCCTCACACTGTCCCCATCCCTCACCAGGAGAGCATCGACTCTCAATTTAAAAAGCCAAGTTGGGGTAGCAGCCCCCAGCTGTCCCCTGTCTCCCGTCCCGGCCCCACGCAGTGGCTCAGGGACGATGGACAGGTCATCGGGGCCAGCAGACAGGCAGAGGGGCCCTGCAGAGCAGAGGACCCAGAGGATCGAGTGATCAGGTGGGGCTGCCCTCCTGGGACCCAGCCATTTACAGCAAAGAGTTAACCGTCAGGTGAGGGCCCCCCACTTTGTGGAGGTGCTGACGGCTGTCGGAGCTAATTGCGAACACCTCACCTTCCGGGACCGCGAGCTCCTCACCTTAAATAGACTCCGTTCGCCTTTCCTCAAAGCGCAGTTGATTCCAGGTTGGAAAAGTTAGCAGGTTCGGAAGGGCGGGGGAGGGGTGGATGGTAGCTGGATAACCTCGGGCGGGCACTGCCTGCGGGTGCAGGGCACGCCACCGCCGGCCTGGCTCCGGCCTGGGGTGTGGGCACTCTCTGAGGCACCCAGAGGAGGAACCAGGAGGCAGAATGCCCCCACAGTTGGAGGGGTGAGGCCTGACTCAGCTGCCTGGTCCCCTCCCCCCTGCACCCCAGCAGGGGTCTAGCAGTTGCTTGGCTCAAGGCCCAGTGGACACAGTGGCTTGGGAAAGGCAGTGGACAGAAGTGGGTCCAGGGGACCTGGGCCCGGCACAGAAGGTTGAGGCCAAGCAGGAGCCAGGCCTGGGGGACCCTGTGTGTCCAAGATGAGAAAGTGGTTTCAACCCATTATAAAGGAAGGAGTGCCTGTGCTGGGGCAAGCGCCTGGTCCCTGGACGTGTGAGAGAGGATCTGACCATGAGGCCCCACCCCCAGCAGCCTCACCCCTAGCAAGGAGGGTCCTGCCGGGCCCACCTCTCAACACCAGACAGCCTGAGTCCTGAGCTGGCGTGGAGTCTCTTCACCAGCTGCCCACCTACCCAGTGCGCAGAGAAAGCTCCAGACCGAGGGAAGCTCTCGCTCCGGGACCGCCAGCCTCCTCCTCCTCCTGGGCCAGGCAGCAAGACAGGGGGCAGGGTGGGCCCGTCCCCCCAGCAGGGGCCACCGCTGCTTGTCCGCTGGACAGCACCTTCCCCAGGTGTGACTGAGGGCCTCCCCTCTGCCGGGTGCACTGCCAGAACCTCCTGAGAGCCAGTCCCGAGTCTGGCCTGTGCACTGCAGCGGTCCCAGGGTCCTGAGTGGAGTCTGTGTGCAGAACGGGTGAATGCACGAAGGAGTGAATGGACCCACCCCACGGCCTCCAAGTCTCACGCCTAACCAGTGAGGCACGGGTACTGTGATTATCATCTGTTTCACGGAAGAGGAAACTGAGGCATGGGGTTGTTGGCTTGTAGAATCTGTGGTGTCACTCTGGCAAGATGCATTTATAAAGTCCCTACTGTGTGCCCCGGGCTTCTGGGCTCACCTCACTGCTCCAGTGGGCCAGAGCAGGCGTACGGAAAGTGCTTTCCTGGGGTCAGGGTGAGGACTGGCTGGCCCCGGTGAGCACCTGGAGGCCAAGGCTATCCCCCGTCCCGCGTCACCACCACTCTGGGAATAGGAGAGCCTCGTCCTGGCCCAGCAGCACCCTCTGGCCTCCCAACAAGGGACGGGGCAGGCCCCGGGGCACCCACCTGGGTGACTCCCTAGCAGCGCACGTGGGCAGGCAGCTGCTGTGGGGCAGGAGGGGGGTGGTGACAGCACTGGGAGGACTAGGCCACCGAGCTACCTGAGGACAGCGTGCGCTCTCTGCCCGGCCAGGCCACCCTCCCCGCCGTGTGCTGCTGGGGCACCCTCCACCGCGCCCCTGCCTGTGAGCTGGGCCCACGTGGGAAAGGAGAGGCTGGAAGGTGGGAAGGTGGACCCAGGGCCACCTGCTCGCATGAGGCTGGCCTGGGCCGACCCCACAGGGAAGGCAGGGGCCGACGTGAGCAAGGAGTCGTGTGCAGTGCTGCTGAGGGCCATCATGTGGGGCCCTCCGTGGGTGAGAGACCAGCCAGGAGATACACTTGGGGAGGTGGAGGCAGGCCGTGCCTCCCATTTAGCAGATGGTGCCGCTGAGGCCGAACCTCCAAGCCTAGCCTTGTGGCTAGCCCAGGGCATGCTGGGTCAGGGAGGAGGAGGCCAGTTCCAGACACACATGCAGCCCCGGGTGGTGGCTTCCCTGCACTGCCCCAGTCCCCACCATGCCCGGGCCAGCCAGTGCCCACCCCTACGTGCACACACACGCACACACACAGCCCGTGGGGCAGGGCTTTCTGTCTCTGAGCTCGATCTTGGCCTTGCGGAGTACTGGTGGACGTGGGTGTGGACACCAGCAGGGGCCCTGGCCAGCTGTGTCAGAGGGCATCAGTCTCTCCAGTGTGCCTGGCCCTGGGTGTGACCTCAGTGTGCGGCCTGCTTCCGCCGCCATCCGGGTCCCCGTGCCCGGGTGCCCGGTTCCGCTCCAAGTACAGCCTGGCACCGCCGTCCTCGAACAGCCGCAGGGAGGTCAACTGTCCGCTCTTGGCCCGGCCGGCGGCGGGGAGGGGACGCGGCCTGTCCCCCCTCCCACCCGCACTGACGGGAGTGCCGGGGCGGGACCCCGCCCTGCTGGAGGCCCCCACTGCCCCTGCCTGGTGCCAGCCGGCTGCCGTGGAGGTGGGGGCGGGGGAGTGGGGGGCCGCCCCCCGGAGGTGGCAGAGTGATAGGAGGGACGCCCAGAGGTGGGACCCGGGAGATCACCTGTAAGAGGAGGTGGGGGGTCCCGCCCAGGAGGGGCCTCGCAGGCCAGGCAGGCAGTGCTGACTCAGCCAAACCAGCATCCCCGGAGAAAATCCCGGCCCTTTTACAGATGAGGAAACCAAGCCCATGATGGGCCTGGCCCTGCGCAACTGGCAAGAAATACCTGGGTGGGGGGGGGGTCTTGTGGTGGACACTGGGTCTCGCTCACCGGCGCGGGCCAGGCTGCCGGCACTGGCTGCCTGAGCCAGGCGGCCCGGGGCTGCCGAGTGGGGGGCTGCCCAGTGGGGGGCTGCATCTCAGCTCATGTCGGCCGCTGGTAGCCTGGCTGAGGAGGAGCAGGCGGGGGGCGCAGTGGATGGGTGGGCAGCTGGGCACGGTGCTTTCCGGCGCATTCCCGGGACTTACGGATGGTGCCTGTTGCTCTGTCAGCAGGCCCAGGGGTTGGCATTGACCCGCGCATCCCCATTCGAGGACTGCGGCCAGAGCTCTGGGAGGTCCTGTGGCTGGTCCAAGGGACACAGCCAGCCAGCGGCGGAGCCTGATCCCAGCCAGAGCCTGAGCCGTCCTCTGCCCTCAGGGCCCTGGTAGTGCCGGGTGGCCCCTCCCCCCCCCCCCTCAACCCGCTGCTTTGTCCTCCCTGCTCCTGGGCAGGAAGCCTCCAGCTGGGACCAGGACGGCCAGGGGCAGGGACTGCCGGGGCAGGCAGTGGGCAGTCTTGAGCCATACCCCAACACCCCGAGGCCTCGGCAAGCACACACTGCAGGGCCCGAAGCCTGAAGTCTATGGCCAGCCCTTCTCCCTGGGCACCGAGTGTCCTCCCAGCCTGGGAGAGGCCTTTCCTGAGGACGGCAGGGAGACAGAGGAGGGACATGGGGTCTCCCGAAGGAGGCATCTCTGAGCTGCATCTGGTCTTGGGGGACAGAACCCAGGGAGGAGGGATTCTGGTGGCCGGAGGTCTTCCTGTGGCCCAGGGCCCTCCCCCTGCGGGCGGAGGCTGTGGCCAGGCACGGGGCCTGCGGGCGGTCCAGCAGCCCCAGAGTCAAAGGCCACCCTGCCACGTGGGGGCCTCCGGTTCCTCACAGGCAACACAGGTCTGTACTTGTCACTGTCCTCCAGCGATCACTGTTGGAACTGGCTCAGCCACAGAAGGCAGCGGTGGCCGCCGCTGTCCTCCTCAGCCACCCATGCTGCCCTCCTGTGCTGAGGCAGGCGGGCGGCACCCGCCCCTCACGCCTCCGGCCACCAGGCGCTGGACCAGACCCTTGGGAGTGTCAGAGGGGACCAGCCCCCTCCAGGGACTCCCACTGGGCCTGCCTTTCAAGCAGCTGGGGGAGTGGAGGCCTGGTGACAGCAGGAGGTGAGGGCAGACCCAGTCCCTGCCAGCTCCCAGCACAGGTGGAAGCGAAAGCTCGGCTTCCTGGCGTGGGTGCCTCCACCCCTTCCTGTCCTTCCCCACCCAGCAAGCCATCCGCTGGGGTCAGGGGGACACCCAGACCACCCCAGCCCAGTCCCAGAACCTCCTCCCAGGGAACAGGGGCAGGGGAGGGATAGGGGAGGGGCAGGGGTGGGGCAGGGGCAGCATCAGCAGTACCCCCCCCCCCCGCCCCCGCACAGGCGTTTCCTGTTTGCCAAGTCCATCCCCCACACCAGGGCAGCCTTTTCTGTGGCTTCTTTCCTAACCCAGGAGGGTGGGACCCACGGAGGATGCAAACAGGCCCGGCCTGGGCTCTGTGTCTGACCTCACTCCCACCTGCCCCAGATCCTGGTGGCACAGTGCCTGGCCTCCCTGGTGACCTGAGCTGAGCCCTGTTCCCTCTGAGATTTGGGGCCTTTTCTGTCTTTCTAATTATGACAAAGACCACATTCACCCCAGATGCAACTTCTGTTAGCATTCAGGCGTGTGTCTTGTGTGATATGTTTTATGGTTGAAATCCTACACAGTACGGCTTGGTGTCCTACTTCCTGTCTCTGTTTTTAATTCAACACTGCTGTGAAGGTCTTGGCGCCCACCCGCCTGCAAGCCGCCCCTTCTGTCTTATTGCTGGATGCTCCGGCGGCCCGGCCGGCCTCCTCACACACAGCGGGGCATTCAAGGTGAGGGCTTGGGAGGCATGGATCTTGCACCCCGTGCTGGGACTGCAGGCAGCAGGGGGTTGGAGCATGAGACCATGGGGGGGGATGGGGGGGCGCAGGCAGTGGGAGGACTCTGCCCCTTGGCCAAGGTCCTCTGCACTCTGCCTGCGGGTGGGCAGGTGATGGGTCGGCACTCTGCTGTTCCTCCTTCCCCAAGGCCCACCGTGCACTGGACCCTCACCGGGGATGAGCCCGAGGGCAGGTGACCCACCCAAGCCCCTTGGGGGCTTGCAGCCTGGTGGGTAAGGTCGTATGTGCCCGAGGCTTAGAAGGAACCAAGGTCTTGGAGGGAGGAGAATGGGATCAGCCTCAGGGGCTTCCCCAACCCTGCAGGGCCCCGGCTGCCCCTGGGCTCCGGGGGAATTGCCGCTGGAAACACAATCCAAGGGTTACCAGGCAGTGGAAAAATTCGGAGCTAAAAATACAGTGTGGCAGCCCCTGCCTCCAGTTCCGGAACCCCGCTCCTGCCGTTTTACCCGCCTTCCCCAAGGAAGGCAAGCTCGCTGTTTGCACCCCGCCCCCGCCCTCACTGGCTCTGGGCCCAGAAGCACCCCAGCCCTGGTGGGGATGTTGGCAGGGCCGCCCCTCTCACAGGTGCCCAAGTCCCCAGCCTGTGCCTTCCCTGGCCCTCACGGCCCGCCCAGGGCCCCCAGCCCCTCCTCCAGCCCTCGCAGGGATCAAGGAGCAGAAGGCCAAACCCCCTCCTCCAGGGCGCCGAACTCCGGCACTTAGTGCGGGCTTCCCCGCCGCCGCACGCTGCTGGAAGCCCCCTCCCGCCCCTGGGCCCATGCAGGGGCCTCCCGGCAGCCGTGCCCAGGACATGGCTTGGTGCCCGGTGCCCGCCTCAGGAGGCTCTCCCGCTCAGGCTCGGTTTCCCTATTTGCATAGCAGGGGCTGGTCTCTGAGGTCGGGGGGGGGGGGGGGGGGGGGGCAGCTCTGACCCTGCCCCCGCCCCCACGCACACAGCTTGACAGACAGGCAGGGGCGGTGGCTTGCCGTGAGTCAGCACAGCTGCCCGGGCCTGTGGGCGCCGGGATGTAGGTGCGGGCAGAAAGGCAGATGGGTGTGCGAGGAGGGGCCAGGAGGACCGGCGTCCAGTCTCCTCCAGGTCCTCGAGTCAGCAGCGCGGGCCGTGAACGCGCGTGAGCCGTGGGCTGACCCAGGAGAGCTCGGAGGGAGACCCTGCCTTCGGGAGTCAGAGTCTGCAGGGGGAGGCGTGGCCCCGCCCCAGTGGGAACCCCACGTTATTGGTAGAAAAACTCGAACGCTGGAGAATCTCGGGCGACATCACACTCCTGCGGGAGCCCCAGCGCCTTCCTCTGCGGAGTCCCTCTGGTGCAGGGCTGGGGGGGGTGGGCACGGACTGCCTGGGGAGGGGGCACCTCCCAGCTGCCCTAGGTCCAGGGTAAGGCCTCAGCCCCCTCCGGGGGCTCGGGCCCTGGAGACCCTCGTGCTCTACGACGGGCGGTGCTGGCTGCAAAAATTCTGCGAATGCAAATTCCTGCGCTGGCCCCGCCCCCGCGCGAGTGGGGGCCCCGAGAGCTCATTCCTGAGCGTGTGGCCCCGCCCCCGGCAGGCTGGCCACGCCCCGCCCGGCGGGCCCGAGTCTGGGAAGGTCCCTGCGACCCCGCCCTGTCTCGGCGCCGGGCCTGGCTGGGGGCCCGCCGCTCAGCCCATAAGTCGGGCAGGGCCGGACGCCCGGGGACGGCGTTACCACAGCCACAGCGCTCCCGGGCGCTCGCCCTGCCCACCAGGTCCAGCTTCTCCCCTGGCAGCCCCGCAGCAAGCGTCACTGTACAGATGGAGAACAGAGGGGCAGAGGGACTTCCCCGCGGCACACAGCCAGCGAGCAAGCCCAGGAGCCTGGCTTCTGGCTCCCAGCATGCTGCCTCCCACGCAGGTCCCCTCGCTGTCCTCCCGAATCCCTCTGGGGCTCGGGGCGGAAATGCTCAACCGCCATCCGGATGGGAAAGAGCTGTTTATTCTGAGCCGCTTCAGGCAGCGAGTTGGTCACCGCTCGCATTTGTCAGACTCGAGGCAGGCGGGAGGGTGGGAGCACTTCGTATTTTAGTTCCATGTATATATGTTCGCTGTTAGTGTGGACGTACGTGTATAATGTATGCGTGCGGTGCATATTTTTTAAGCATTCATTTTTAAAAATTATTTAAAATTTTTATTGTATAATTATTTATTATTATTAAAATGATTTATTTAAGTAATTTCTACACACAATGTGGAGCTCGAACTCACCACCCTAACTGAAATCAAGAGTCAGAGGCTCCTCTGACTGAGCCAGCCAGGCGCCCCACATCTATACTTCTTATATATAATTGTTGCCATGTATGTGTAATATCATGTGCACACATATGAGGTATTCACGTAGTACATACACGTTACACGATATATGCTTACTGTGCATGTGTAATATTATGTGCATTAACGTACATGTGCAGCCTATGTACATAGTATAGAATACATGCGTTAATTATCACTATGTAGTACGTATATCTATGTGTATACGATGTATACGTGTAGTACATACATGGGCTCTGTAGCATGTATATGTTAATATGTGAAAGTGTTTTCTATGTATAGAAAGCTTCGTTGTAGGAAAAAGGGGGGCTCAGGGGCACCCGGGGTAGGGGCTGGGGGCCTGGGGAAGTGGGACAGCCCGCGTGATCGCTTGGGGAGTGCGCTCGGCTTTCTGGTTGGTCCTCAGGTGGGCGTGGCAACAAAAACTGTGGAAGCCGTCATCCAGCCCCGGCCATGTGGGACACTGTCCCAGGGTGGTTGTGCGTCAGAGATCGAGGTCCGACTTCCGGCAGGTCTGCTGTGGAGACAGCGGGCTTCCTCCTGGGCTGTGGCTGCAGTTTGTGGGTCGGAGTTCTGTCCTGGTGTCTGGCCGCCGTCCATCCGTGTATTCAGGAGCTCGTCCTGAAAGGCAGTTGAAACATTTCTAGGGAGTCATCCTCCACCCAGGACCTAAGCAGGTGGGCCTTGGATGAGCCCAGGCAGCCTGGTGGCATCACAGAGGGAGAAAAGTCATCCCTACCCACAGCTGAGCTCACTCTCCTAGTTGGACGCCCTCTCCATACTGGGCCACAGCCCGGTGCCTCGTGGGGCATGGCCAGCTTGTGAAACTCAGCTCCGGGGCACACAGCTTAGGATCCTTCGTGGACAGGCAGGTGGATGGGCCGGTCACCTGCTGCTGTGGTCCCACCCACCCCACCCCCACAGGCCAAGGGAGCCCCCACAGGTGGGGTCCCTTGGGGTGGAGAGCCCGTGGCCGCCAGGAGCCCGGTGGGGCGCTCTGGGCCACGCAGGCTGGCTCTGAGAGGCTGTTTTCTGCATCTAGGGACCCCTGGGGCTCTTGGCGGGGGAAGATACTTAGGATGCTGGAGGCCTGGCCTGGGAGAGGTCATGTTCCAGCCACTCAGCCTGTGCCAGGGAAACAGGGACTTGGGCCAGTGGGGCGGGGGTGGGGGCGGGGAAGGCAGGGTCAGTCTCGGCTGCGTCTTTAGGCAGCAGCACCCGAGGTGCGTGGCAGCGTGTGCGAAGGCCCCTCTGCTGTGCTCTTCGTGGTGGTGGGAGCGGCCCCCTCCCCTGCCACCAGGAGGCCGCCCAGGAGGGACCAGAGCCACAGCCGGCAGCGGTCAGCAGGGATGAGAAGCCAGGAGAGTGTGAGGGGCGGCCCGCGGCAGGGCCTGGAATGGGTGGGCAGAGGCAGCCGGAAGGTCTTGCGCATCTGGGTGAGTGGACGGTGAGGGAGGGGGTAAGAGGGCCGGGCCTGAGGGAGCAGGTGGGCTGTGCGGTCACAGGGAGGGCTGTAAGGGCTCCTGGGGGACGGTGACCGCCACCCGGCCACCCCCCTGCAAGGACACCGCACCCACTCCCTCTCGGGATGCCCCCAGTAGGCTGATGCAGAAATTCAGGCGAGGAAAGGAGGCTCAGACGGCTCGAGTGGCCGGTGGGCCCAGAGCCGTTCCTCACCCCCCCGGCCCCCCCGCTGGGGGACCCCAGGGGCCTGTCGGGCAGTCAGCCAGGCAGGAGGATAAGGGGCTCGGTGGGGGTCTGGACCCACTGCAAACAGGAGGGGCTGCTGAAAGGCCAGGCCAGCCATGCCAGTGGGGGGAGGGGGGGGCGCTCGGGAAGCACAAGGGACAATACCCAAGAGTCACCAAGGCAGAGGGGGCGGGAGGCCTCCAGCTGTACCACAGTGAGCACAGAGGGCCTAGAGCCAGGCCTGGGACAGGCCCCTGGGCTCTCGACCCCTCTCGGCCTGCATCTCCTACATATGACCTCAGATGGTCCGTGGGGTCTCCCCCCGACTTACCGGGTCCCGCAGCCCTGAGATCGAGGCCAGGCTGGACGGCCAGCCTCTCCCAGCCCCCCTCGGACCGGAGTCCAGTCTCACTCAGCCCTGCCCTTTCCAACGGGGGGGGGCGG
The DNA here is from genome assembly GCF_023721935.1 of Panthera uncia. Lineage (NCBI taxonomy): Eukaryota > Metazoa > Chordata > Mammalia > Carnivora > Felidae > Panthera > Panthera uncia. The sequence goes on along the minus strand of NW_026057582.1, from coordinate 999,720 downwards.
TGGGCATGTGACCGCGCTTCTCTGGGTGCCTCCCCCGTTCCTGTCCTGTCAGGTGGGCGCGGTGGGGGGCTGGAGGGCTGTGGCATCCCCGGGCGCGAGGCGTGACGGTACTGCCGCGCTCTGGTCCTCGGGCTCCCTCTCGGCAGCCCCGTGCTGTCCTTCTCAGGCTCTAAATATAAAACCTGAGCCATACATGGTCGCGGAGAGCCTGGGCTGCCCCTGACTTTTGAGGCCGGTCCCCAGAGGCCGCGGTCCGGGACGGTGTCACCACCGAGGGGCCGGAGGAGGGGGGCTTGCCGGGGGTGGCGAGGGCGGAGGCACAGCCCGTCCTCTTTAGGGGAAAGGTGTGTGTGAGGGGACATCCGGTGCTCCGTCCACATTGGTTGGCAAACGCAGGGCCGCGGAAGCCAGGGCCTGGCAGGCTGCTTCCCCGCAGGGAGGGCCCGCGATTGGGGGAGCACCGGGCATGACCCTCCAGTCAGCCCCTTCCCCGGCACACGCCTGAGGCCTGGAATTGCCCCGCTGTCCCTATCTGACCCTGTCCACTGGGCAGGGGAAGTGCCCCGGGACAAGATAAGGGAGCCCCGGAGACGCCACTTTTGTTGCATCATCACCGCTGGGTCAGTGGTATTCCTGCCGGTGTAGCCGCCTCGACAGGGTGGGCGGGGCGGGGGGGGGGGGGCGATGCTGTCAGCCCAGCCGATGTGGCCAGGAGCGCCTGGCACGGAGGAAGCCCGGGGGTGGTGGCAGCTCAGATGGGACGAGGGTCTGCCCGCAGCATCCCTCCCCCCCGCCCCCGCAGGGCAAACCCGGCGGGCGGGTGGGGATACTGAGGCGGGGGACCCCCGCCCGCACCCGCCCTGGCCTCTGCAGCGGTGGGGCACCCGGGGGGCGGAGCTGGGCTCAGGACTCACGCCCCCCTCCCTCCGGCCCTGCAGTTCGGCAAGATGTCGGTGAGGGAGGGCGCGCAGCGCAAGTGGGCGGCGCTGAAAGAGAAGCTGGGGGCGCAGGACTCGGACCCCACGGAGGCCAACCTGGAGAGCGCCGACCCCGAGCTGTGCATCCGGCTGCTGCAGATGCCGTCCGTGGTCAACTACTCGGGGCTGCGCAAGCGTCTGGAGAGCAGCGACGGCGGCTGGATGGTGCAGTTCCTGGAGCAGAGCGGCCTGGACCTGCTGCTCGAGGCCCTGGCGCGCCTGTCCGGCCGCGGGGTGGCCCGCATCGCCGACGCCCTCCTGCAGCTCACCTGCATCAGCTGCGTGCGCGCCGTCCTGAACTCGCAGCGGGGCATCGAGTACATCCTCAGCAACCAGGCCTACGTGCGCCAGCTCTCCCTGGGTGAGCCACGGGCTGCCGGGAGGCCAGGCCGGCACAGCCAGCCAGCCCCTTAGTAACTCTGCGTGAGGCCCCAGGCCCCGGAGGGCGGCGGGAGGGCTGGGGTCGCAGGAGAGAGCTCGGCTGGGCAGGCAGGGAGGGCTTCCCGGAGGAGGAACCGGGTTCGCATCGGCCCCAGGTCTGGGACGTCCAGGTGACCTTGGAGCCCTGGTCCTCCACCGGCCGCACCTGGCTGCCCGGTCTGTTCTGTGACCCGGCCCGGCCTTTCCGCCCAGCCCTGCGCTTGTTGGGGCCCCCCCCTCTCCCCACCCCGGGCTCTGCCTACACCACTCCCACCACCCACCACCCAGGTCCGGGCCCTGGCGGCTGGAGTCCCGCTTGCCTTCCACCTGGCTCCGAGCCCTTTGAGCCTAGCCGGAACCCCGGCCCTTGCCCATGGCCTCTTCCTCCACCTTCCCCCACGCCCCTGCCCCTGCCCATTCTGTGCCGTCTCCAACCACGTGGGGCTTCACCTCCAGCTCAGGCTGCTCTCTGCCTTTGTGTGCCTGCTGATTCCTTAAGTTCTTTTTTTAATTTTTTTTTAATGTTTATTGATTTTTGACGGGGAGAGAGAGAGAGAGAGAGAGAGTGTGAGCATGGGTGGGGGAGGGGCAGAGACAGAGGGAGACACAGAATCTGAAGCAGGCTCCGGGCTCTGAGCTGTCAGCACAGAGCCGGACGCGGGGCTCGAACCCACGAACCGCGAGATCATGACCCGAGCTGAAGTCGGACGCTTCACCGACTGAGCCACCCAGGTGCCCCTGACTCCTTAAGTTCTGACTCCCGCTCCCCTCCTCCAGGAAGTCTCCCAAGGCTGCGCCCAGGGTTAGTCTTCCACCCTTGAGAGCAACCTCAGGTGGCCCTTAGTGAGCAGGGATCACTGTGTGTCCCTTGCCTGCCAGGCTGTGCTGCTCCGTGGCAGCACCCGGGCCCCACGATGCTTGGGGCTCCAGGAGGGGCCAGTGACGGGTGAGTCGGCCCGTGGGGTGGGGCACCCGGGCCCCACGATGCTTGGGGCTCCAGGAGGGGCCAGTGACGGGTGAGTCGGCCCGTGGGGTGGGGGAGTGCCCGTGTGGGTGAACAAGCCACAGGCCACCTCGTTCCTGCCCTACCCAGCCTGGGCTTGGCTGTGCCCCCTGTGCCAGCTCGGGGGATAAGGTGGGAGGCAGGGGGCCACGAGGACGAGGGGGCATCCCGGGCTGTCAAGCACAGTCGGTACTGAGTTTGATGGAAGCATGGGCTCGGCCCAGGGCCATGTGCCAGCGTGGCCCTCGGCAGATCCAACAGAGACCCCTCTCAGAACTGAGGCCCAGTCCAAGTGGACCCCCGCCTGTGAGCCCGTGCCTGCGGGGTCTGCCTCTCTGGTCCCGGAGGCGGAGGCGCGTCTGGGCACCTGGGGAGGCCAGCCCGGGAGGTGGCCGGTGTGCCGGTGCAGGGCGCCCTCTGGTGTCCACCTGTGGAAGTGTGAGTTCAGCTCAGGCCCAGGTGGGGACCAGCCGCCAGGAGGGGAGAGGGGGAGCCGGGCCTGGGGTCCTGGGCCCCCGCTGAGACTCCCCCACAATCCCCCGCCCCTCGGCAGCTCTGGACACATCCAACGTGATGGTCAAGAAGCAGGTGTTTGAGCTGCTGGCTGCCTTGTGCATCTACTCGCCCGAAGGCCACATGCTGACCCTGGACGCCCTGGACCACTACAAGGTGAGCCTCGGGGGACCCTGGGGCCTCAGTGGGCCCGGGGCACGTGCTGACCCCTGCCCGCCCTGCAGACCGTGTGCAGCCAACAGTACCGCTTCAGCGTCATCATGAATGAGCTCTCGGACAGCGACAACGTGCCCTATGTCGTCACCCTGCTCAGTGTGATCAATGCCATCATCCTGGGCCCCGAGGACCTCCGCACCCGCACCCAGCTGCGCGGGGAGTTCACCGGTAACCGCCCGCAGCCCGCCCCAGGACCCCAGAGGAAGGCTCTGGGAAGCCGGCCCCCACCTGCCCCCCTCGGGGGACTCGGGGCCTCTCGGTGTTGACGCCCATCCCCAGCTCCGGTCCTACCAGTTGTGGGATGACCCCTTAGTGGGTGCGACCACGTGTCCGTCCAGAGTGTTCCTGGTGCTTTAGGAATGGCACCACCTTCCGGGGGGTGGGAATAAGCCCAGGGGGAGACCAGAGGAGAGGCATCAGAGGTGCAAGCGACCGGGGTCGGGGTGGGGGGGGCCGGTGGCAGCAGCCTCTGAGGCCTGCTGACTCCTCCTGTCCCTTCCCAGGGCTGCAGCTGCTGGACATTCTGACACGTCTGCGGTGAGTCCCCTGCACCGTCCCCCAAAGCCAGGCTCGCCTTCCCCTGGGCCCCACACAGCACCTCCAGAGGGGCAGGAGAGGGCTTCTGCCACTGGACCCAGGCCGGTTGACAACGCATTGTGCCAGACGGGCCACTCTGTGGGGTCTCCCTGCCTGGGGCCTTGGAGCTGCCCCTGGAGGCTAGGGTTGCCTCATGCAGTGCAGGACCCCTAGCTGGATAGGAGGGCTCCTTCCGTGTAAGTATATCCCAGATGTCGTATAGGATATACTTATGCCAAAGGTCACTGGTCGTTTATCTGAAATTCAAACTTATTTGGGTGCCGGGGAATCCACGTAGCAGAGAACCCCCATCCTGGGCCTTCTCAGGACCACTCTCCTGGGTGGGACCCCAGCCCCGGGGATGCCAGCTGGGGAGTGGGGAGCCAGGGGGAGGAGCCTGGGCCTGTGGCTCTGCTGCTGAGCTGGCCCCAGGCTGAGGTTTGGCCACATGCGAAGTGTGGGCCACGCTGAGGGTCGTCCGTGCATCTGTCCAGGGTCGGGGGAGGCTGGGGGGTGGGGGGCAGCGGCCTCAGCCCATCCGGCCCCCTCGCCCCAGGGATCTGGAGGACGCCGACCTGCTGATCCAGTTGGAGGCCTTCGAGGAGGCTAAGGCCGAGGATGCGGAGGAGCTTCTGCGCATCTGCGGTGGCGTCGACATGAACAACCATCAGGAAGTCTTCACTTCTGTGTTCCACAAGGTGACGACCCCCGGGACTGTGGCCTGGGCGCCGGGGCTCGGACACGGCTGCCTTCCCGGCCCTGGTAGGCCCCACCCCCAGCGGAGCCGTGGGCCAGATGTGGAGATGCGAGGGAGCAGTGAGGGGTCGGGGGGCTGGAGAGGGGAGAGCCTGGCGCCTGGCGGTAGGTCCGGGCTGTCATAGGCACAGAGCCAGGGCCCCAGGACCCAGGAGGACAGCATCACAAAGGCCTGGGCTGCCCAGAGGGAGCTGGACTGTCCTGGGCCCCAGCTCGCTGGCTACCGCCAAATGGCCTGAGGGGCCCCAGGACCAGCAAGAGGCCAGGAGGCTGATCTCTGGTCCAGCTCAGGCCCTCCCTGTCTGGGACCTTCTGTCCTTCAAAGAACCCGTGGCTCTCATCCAGGCGCGAGCATCCCCAGGGGGCATCCAGAAACATCCAGAGACATGAGGGTTGCCACAGTGGGGCAGAGGGCACTATTGGCTTCACGGGGGCCGGGACCAGCATCCCACAATGCACAAGGAAGCCCCCGCACGGAGAGCGGCCTCACCCCAAATGTCACCGGTGCGACTGTCAGGGAACCGTGAACCCAGCTCATCACCCGGGCCCCGCAAGCCGCAGAGTGCTGAGGGGGTGGACGTTCCCGGCAAGCTGAGGTGCTCCCGCTGACCCAGCCTCCGCCCCCCCCTGCCCCCCAGGTGAGCTGCTCCCCGGCGTCTGCCCAGCTGCTGTCCGTGCTGCAGGGCCTGCTGTACCTGGAGCCCACCCTGCCCTCCAGCCAGCTGCTCTGGGAGGCTCTGGAGAACCTGGTGAACCGGGCCGTGCTCCTGGCCAGTGACGGTGAGCAGGTGGGGCCCAGCGGGCACGGTGCCCACAGCCCTCACCCACCTCCCGCCCTGACCCCTCGCCCGATGCACGGCCAGCAGGGTCTCAGACCACTGCCGGAGGGTAGCCGCCCCCTGCCTGAGGGCAGTGGCCACGCCTGTCCCACCTCCCCCTACCCACCTCCTCTGGCCCTCGGCCCTGACCCCGGCACCCCCTCCCCAGTCCAGGAATGCACCCTGGAGGAGATGATGGAGCGGCTTCTGTCCATCAAGGGGCGGCCACGCCCCAGCACCCTGACCAAGGCCCACAAGAGTGTCCAGGCTGACCTAGGCCAGGGTCGGAGGGGCAGCGTGCCCCAAAACAGCGGCGCCCCCAAGGCGGGGGTGGGGGGCCCGAGGCCCGAGGCGGACGTCAGCAGCCTGCACGCTGTCGAGGACCTGGTTGCTCCACAGCTGAAGGCCCCAGCCCCCCCACCTGCACCTCCACTCCCTGGTCCCACCACGGGGCCCCCGCCCCCCCCACCTCCTCCCCCCCCCCCCCCCCCCGGGGGCCCCCCCCCCCCCCCCCCCCCCACCCCCCCCCCTGCCTGTCTCTGGCGGGGCCTTACCTCCTCCACCTCCACCGCTCCCGGGCACGGGGTGCCCGCCCCCACCCCCGCCGCCTGGCCTGGACGGGGGCCCCCCTCCACCCCCACCCCTGCCGGGTACCTCTGGCCCCTCTGCGGAGGGTGGCGTGGAGGAGGTCATCGTGGCCCACGTGGGCCCCAGCCTGGGCTCCTCCGCCTGGGTCCCAAGCCACCGGTGCGTGCACGCTCCCACTGTGCGCATGAAGAAACTCAACTGGCAGAAGCTGCCGTCCAATGTGGCCCAAGGTGAGCCCCCGCCCGGCTCTGATGCGGCGCGAGGTGAGGGCCCCCCAGGCTCCGTGAGTGGCTTCCTGCCCAAGCGGGGGTGCCGGGCCCTGCTGGCCTGCGATACCGACTGGTAGTATATGTGCTCACACCTGGGCCCCTGTGTCTCCCCCGCCCCACCCCCCAAGTGTGGGCCAGGGCCATTTGATCTCTGCTCTGGACTCAGCTCCTGGGAGGTCTGGGCAGGGCAGGGCGGGAACGGGTCACAGGTCACCTGTGAAGGGCCTCTCTTCCCACGCGCACCCTCGCAAGCCGATGGGTGGCTCCGATGCCACAGCCCCACAGCGCCCAGGCCCCTGGGTGCCAATGCCCAGAGAAGGTCAAGGCCGGGGCCTCCTGCCAGCCGGGTCACGGGCACGTATGCGTCCGCATGCATACAGTGTGACAGCAACGGGGCGGCGGGGTGGGGGGGGCCTCCCCGCCCCGCCCCGCCCCCTCCGTCCGTCAAGCCGCTGGGTGGGTGGGCGCGAACCCGACCGGGGCCCCTCGTCCACAGAGCACAGTTCCATGTGGGCCTCGCTGAGCAGCCTGGGGGCCGAGGTCGTGGAGCCGGACTTCTCCAGCATCGAGCGGCTCTTCTGCTTCCCCGAGGCCAAGCCCAAGGAGCAAGTGGCAGCCCCGGCCAGGAAGGAGCCCAAGGAGGTGGGGCCGGGCTGGGGCTCAGCCAGGGGCCTCTGCTGCTCCCCCGGGCACCAACACCAGGGCGGGGGTGTTTTCCAGATCACTTTCCTGGACTCCAAGAAGAGCCTGAACCTCAACATCTTCCTGAAGCAGTTTCGATGGTGAGCGGCATGGGCGTCACAGCCTCGCCCCTGCCCCGCCCCCTCGCCCGCACCTCCCGCTGGGCTCTGCGGCGCCCTCTGCAGGCCGCTCTGGGAACTGCACGTTCCGTCCTCGAGACCCAGACATCCGCGGGGAACCCCTCTGGTGGCTCCGGCTACGGAGCTCCCTGGGGTGCCTGAGCCAGACGGCCCGTGTCGCGAGCAGCCCCCTGGAAGGGGGAGGCGGAGGGTGCTCTGGCAGACAAGGAGTGTGGTAGTCGGCCCCAGGCCTCCTTACTGTGCAGCTGAGGCAGGTGGTTTGCCTTCTCTGTGCCCCGGGTGTGACCAGCGGAGATGTCACAGGCCGAGGGCAGTCCCCGACTGGCAGGGTCCCCAGGAGCCCACATGAGGCCCCTCTCCTCCCATCCCAACCACCCCCTCTCACCTGCAGCTCCAACGAGGACGTCACTGCGATGATCCGGGCTGGGGACACCACGAAATTTGACGTGGAGGTCCTCAAGCAACTCCTCAAGCTCCTCCCTGAGAAGCACGAGGTGAGTCAGGGAAAGAGACTTGCTAGTCCTACCGGGGGCGGGGCGGGGGGGCAGCAGGGGGGGCGGGGGGGGGGGGGGCTCCCGGCTCGCGGAGTGTGCCGGATGGGAGGGGCGCCGGCGTGAGCGGGCCCCGGTGAGCCGGTCCACACAGGTGCAGGCAGGGCAGGGGGCTTCCTGGGAGGGACGGGATCCGGAACCCCAGGAGTGGTCTCCTGTCTGCAGGTTGAAAACCTGCGCGCATTCTCGGAGGATCGGACCAAGCTGGCCAACGCCGACCAGTTCTACCTCCTCCTGCTGGGCATTCCCTGGTGAGCGAGTGGGGGAGGGGTAGAGGGGAGGGGAGAGGGGCTGTGCAGGCCGTTCCCTCAGGACTCCGTGAGGAGCGCCACACGGGTCACTCGTGCAGCCGCCCGCTCTGAGAGCCAGGGGTGCCCTGCAGGGAGGCGGCCGCCCTCCGGTGCAGCAGAGCTGGTCCAAAGTGCCATCCCTGGGCCCTGCCCCAGTCCTGCTGAGGCCCAGGAGCGCGTGTTGGAGCGCCAGGCCGTGGGACCCCTCCCCGAGCTCTGTGCCTCAGCCCCCGGCCGCTGCCCACCCGCAGGTGGGGGGCCCCGTCCCTGATCTCCCGCTCTGTGTCCAGCTACCAGCTGCGGGTGGAGTGCATGTTGCTGTGTGAGGGCACGGCCGTCGTGCTGGACGTGGTGCAGCCCAAGGCCCAGCTGGTGCTGGCCGCCTGCGACAGTGAGTGGGGGCGGGGCGCTCGGCACCAGGAGAGGGAGCGGTCGCCCGCCAGAGACGCACGCAGTCGTGCGCACAGACACAGGCACGCGTGCGTTTGCGGGTACACACGTATGTGTTTATGTATACACGCACGCACACGTGCAGAGGCACACACGTGTGCAGAGACTCGCCGCGTTCTCCAGATGAGGGATCAGCGGGAATACACCACAGCCACAGGGCAGAGACACGCGCGGTGGCCCCCCACTCCCTTCTTGGCCACGGGGCCAGAAGGGCCACCCTCCCCGACGCCCCAAGGGACAGTTAGCCGAGAACCAGGGAGGTCACAGCTACAACCTTCTAGAAGGTTCCTCTCAGCACCCTCATCCACAGAAGGGGGCAGGGGTCATCTGCCCCAGGGTCGTGAGGGTTCAGTGAGTGTCAACGCTGGCAGACCTGCTCCCCGAGCCCCGGAGGCCGTCCGCGCTGGGACTGCAGCCCGGGAGGGAGCGTGGGGGAGGGGACCGAGGGGTGCTGCCCCCACGCCGCAGCCTCAGACGCCTCGCAGCACCCGCCCCTCCCTCTGCCCTGGCGCCCTCCCGCAGGCCTGCTCACCAGCCACCAGCTGCCCGTCTTCTGCCAGCTGATCCTGAAGATAGGAAACTTCCTCAACTATGTAAGTGCGCCGCGCCCCCGGCCGCACCCCCAGCCCCAGGAGGCAGGACGCTCACTCCCCACCCCCGTAGGGCAGCCACACGGGGGACGCCGACGGCTTCAAGATCAGCACGCTGCTGAAGCTCACGGAGACCAAGTCCCAGCAGAGCCGCGTGACGCTGCTGCACCACGTGCTGGAGGTGTGCCCGCGGGGCGGCCCCTGGGGCCCGGGCATCCCCGGGGGCCCGGGCGGGGCCACGGCGGCGGCGCTCACCGGACACGTTCTGTTGCAGGAGGTGGAGAAAAACCACCCAGACCTCCTGCAGCTTCCGAGGGACCTGGAGCGGCCCTCCCAGGCAGCAGGGTACGTGCCCCCCACCCGCCTCGCCCACGCCGGGACCCCCACCCCTGGTCCTGACCAGTAAGGCGGCCGGACCAGGCCGGGCCCCCAGATGCCCGTGGGACCCTCGCTTTCGGCCTGGGATAGGACCTCGGGTCCATCATGGCCTGATGGCCTGTCCCCAGATGATTTACGGGAGGAAGCTGAGGCCACGAAAGGGAGGGAGTGACCTGGTCGTGGGCATACCAGGGGCTAGTGCGACACCACCCTTCATAAGGTTGACCCTCACAGCAGCCCGTGAGCAAGGCCCATTGCACAGGTGGCAAAAACCGAGGCCCGGGGAAGTGGGGCTGCATCCACGTGGGTCACTCGGCCCAGAGGGGCAGCCCTGGGGAGCGTGGCCCGGGCCTTCCAACACCAGGTACACGCTGCTATGGGAGGTCGTCAGGTCCCAGAGCTGCAGAACCTTTCTCGGAGAGTCAGACTAGGGGGGTGGGCCGAGGCTTTGAGGTCGCTGTCCCGACACATCCCCCCAGCACCGCTTGGCCCTTCCCAGAGCCCTGACGTGCTTCCAGAAGCCTGTGGGCGTACGCGGTGAGGGCCCCCAGTGACCCCGCGGGCGTGCAGGGTGAGGCCCCCACCGACTCCACGAGACTGGACCTCAGCTGTCACCTGACCCCAGCGCACTCTCGGGTACTTTTCAGGATCAACCTTGAGCTCATCCGCTCGGAGTCCAGCACCAACCTGAAGAAGCTTCTGGAAATGGAGAGGAAGGTGTCCTCCTGCATCCCTGAGGTGCAGGAGCAGTACGCCCAGCGCCTCCAGGCGAGCGGGGCTGGGCTCGGGGAGCAGTGGCCCGGTGGTGTCCAGGGGCGGGCCCCTCCAGCCAGTGGGCCAGTCAGTCCGGGAGGGTGGAACGGGCAGGGCCGGGTGAGTGTGGGGGAGGACGGGGCCAGGGCGAGGGGCCCCGCGGCAGGGCGGCGCTGCTGTCCCTGGTCCCGAGGCAGCTCCTTTCCCCGGGGGCCGCGGTACCCAGTTGTCTGGTCCCACTGAGAAACCACTGCCTGTGGGGGCCCGTGCCGGCGGCCATCACCCTCCCGGGCTGTGTCCCTGTGACGGCAGGTGCCCCCCCCCCCCAAGGGGTCCTCCCAGGGCCGTGACCGTGTGCCCACGCCCCCAGGCCAGCATCGAGGCCTCCCGGGCGCTGGACGAGGTGTTCCAGGCCATCGAGCAGAAGAAGCTGCAGCTGGCCAGCTACCTGTGTGAGGACGCTCAGCAGCTCTCCCTGGAAGACACGTTCAGCACCATGAAGACCTTCCGGAACCTCTTCCTCCGCGCCCTGAAGGTGGGCCCGCAGCCCCTTGCGGACCTCAGGCGGGACGGCTGCCGAGGGCTGGGGTCACGGGGCTCCGTGTCGGTCCCGCGCAGGACAACAAGGACCGGAAGGAGCAGGCGGCCAAGGCGGAGAGGAGGAAGCAGCAGCTGGCCGAGGAGGAGGCGTGCAGGCCGCGGGGCGAGGATGGGAAGCCCGGTGAGGCCAGGCGCCGGCCGGGGGCCCGGGGAGCCCCCGCGGGGCCGCGCCTGCATCTGGCCCACGCTCCTCCCTGCCCTGGAGACCCGGCGGCACCTCCCACGCCTCCAGGCTCCAGGTCCCCTGGGCGGGCTCGGGGGGCCCCACAAGCCGCGTCTCTGAGGGTCCCTGGGGCTTCTCAGTCAGGAGGGGAGTCGGGAAGCAGGAGGACGTGTGTGTCATCGATGCCCTGCTGGCCGACATCAGGAAGGGTTTCCAGCTGCGCAAGACGGCCCGTGGCCGAGGGGACGCGGAGGGGGGCAGCAAGGCGGCTGCCGGAGACCCCCTGAGGGACAAGGCGCCTGGTGAGACCCTCTCCCACCTCCTCATCGCCATTTCCCGCCCTCCTCGCTGCCCGGAGCCTCCCCTCCTGCAGGAAGCCCTCATCTCCCTTGCCGTGGGAGGTGGGGCCAGAGGAGCGGCTCACCCTTCTGATGCTGGGGTGTCTCTGCCACGACAGAGAGCTCCCCGCGGGTGTGACAGCCCCCAGGCGGGCGGGAGAGATGGGCCAGCGGGCCTTTGACATCCGTCCCTGGGGCTCAGGGGTGCTGAGGGGGGCGGGGCGGGGCGGGGCGCTGCCCTCCATTCTGCGTGGCTGCCACAGGGGCTGAGGGACAGGGGTGAAGTAGGCCCACACCCCGGGGCGGACAGTGGATGCCGAGGGCTGTTCTCCGGGAACCCCCACCTGGAGGCCGCCAGGGACGCCTCCTGGGGCAGCGGGTGCTGCGGAACGGGGACGTTCCGGTAGAAGCAGATACGGAGGGAGGCCCCCTGCTCCAGCACACCCTAAGTGGGGGCGCCGTCGGGCTGGCCTGGGAGTTGGGCCCCACCCTCAGCTGCCGTGTCCTGTGTCCACAGTGGCCACCAGAGACCCTGCAGGAGACACCAGCCACCCCACCTCTGAGCCCCACGGCAGGGACCGCATGGATGCCACGGCCCCCGGCCCGCAGCCCACTGCTGACCCATCGGAGGAGGAGGGGCCCGGGCCCCTGGAGAGGCGTTCTTCCTGTTACACCGACGCCAGCGATTTCCTGGCCGCAGAGGACCCCCAGGCCCCCCAGCCCTCTGCGGGGGCCTGGCCGGTGGTGCTGGGAGGGGCTCAGGCCCTAAAGCCTCTCAGGCTCTCTGGTGACAAGCCCCCTGGGGCCACGGGGTCGAGCCAAGATGCTGAAGACCCCGCAGGCCCTCGGGACGCCTGCCTGGCCGAGGCTGACAGCACCGTCCGCAGGCCGGAGGCTACAGGCACGCGTGGCCACGGTGCCACAGGCCCCGGCGTGGCTGGGGACGGGGACGGGGACGGGGACCAGGAGGACATAGCTCCGGATTCTGCACTGGACACGTCCTTGGACAGATCCTTCTCGGAGGACGCAGCGATGGATTCCTCAGGGTCTGGCACCCTCCCCAGGACCCGGGAGCGAGCCTCGAAGGGGACGGGCAAGCGAAGGAAGAAGCGCCCCTCGAGGAACCAGGAAGGTAACTTGGGGCTCCCCTCCCATCATCCTTTGTGCCCCGGAAGCAGGGCACCTGGGAGGGCAGGTCACACAGGGCCTGGGGGCACTGGCATGGGGTCAGAGCTCATCCGTCCCACGCCAGAGCCCTGAGTCTCTCTCTGCAGCGGGCGAGTGGTCCTCTTCCCCCCCCACCCCACCCCCAGAGCGTCCCCACGGCCTGGGGGAAGGAGGCCACGGCCCCACCTTCCGCGGGCGGGAAGGGCGACTGTGGGGCCGCTGCCGAGTGGCCGTGCCCCTGGCCCACTGGCAACCACTTCTCGCGACCTCAGGCAGGGAGTAGCAGGTGGGGCCGTCAGCCAGGGGCCGCCTGAGGCCCGGCCGTGTTTGGCTCGGCGTCCAGCTCCCAGCTCAGGGTGGGTCAGGAATAAGCCGTTGAGTGCGTTTCTCTTATTTGGAAGCAGAGGTTGCCCCTGACTCTGACGATAATAAAACAAAAAGACTCTGTGTGATTCAGTGAGGTACGTACCCCGCCTGGTGCCTGCACTAACGGTGAGCAGAGGCGGGGCCTGGGCCCTGCCGCTCCTGGACGCTAACCCGCTCCCTGCAGCCCCCCCCCCCCCCCCCCCCCCGGGCCTGACAGCAAGCCCCCCTGCCTCCTCTGCCGCTGGTGGTGGGACCTGCCAGCCCTCCGCCTCGCCCCCCCTCTCGGGAAGGGCGGGAGCCATGCCTCGCTTAGCTGGTGTCCCCGCTGCGGCCGGGTGCGACCTCAGAGCTGTGCGCCCAGCAGAGGGGCCTCAAGAGGGCGGGGTGGACGAGACCAAGTCGGGTGCCCTCCGGGGAGCAGGGCCGCTGGGTCCCTGTCCCGACCAGCCTAGCTGACCATGGGGTTTACTGACTCCCAGCCTCCGGGTGAGACCCTCCACAGGGCACACCCCAGCCCTCCTCCGGCCCTGGTCCGGCCACACGTCCTCCTGGGGGGCAGTGAGTGACGGGCCCTCTCCAGGGAGCGGGCGGGCCTCCCCTCCCTGGCCAGGTCCTGGAAGCTATGAATGGGTCGATAGGCACCTCCTGGGTCGACAGCACCAGGACCCCCGGGTACGGGCAGGACCGTCCGTGTCTCTGATGTGGCCCAGCAGGCTCACAGACGCAGACGGACAGGCCTGGGGTCCCCGCTGCGCTCTGGACTGTGTCAGTGGGTGCCGATCTTGTGTGCCACGATGGGGGGGGGGGGCCGTCTGGTTCTCCCCACACCTGTAGCCTTGCTGGGGCCGGCTCGGCTCCCGGCTCCGGGGCTTAGGCCTCAGCTGGCGCCCAGAGGAAGCAAGGGCAGGAGTGAAGTCAGGGGCTCCCGTCTTTACGGTTTATCCTCACTGTCGGGGACAGCGTTCTGCCTGTCTCCTCCCAGGGTTACTTTCTGAGCTGGGCTGGCGTGTCCTTTACGAGCCGGGTCCGCCCCCGCTGCCGGCCCCAGGTGTAGGGGACAAGTGGGCCGTGTGGTCCGTGGGTTGAGGACCTGCGGCCACATGTGCCCACTGCCCAGTGAAAGGCCAGGGTGCTCCCTCTGCTGCCACACAGCCCTCCACAGGTCCCCCCGTCCCCGGGGCGGGGGGGGGGGGGGGGGGGGACAGGAGGCAGGAATCCCAGCCTCCTCATCTCCTCGAGATTTTATTTGCAAAAACGTCAACCCGACAGGAAGTTTGCAAGATCATAATGAACACCGCCCACCCTTCACCCCGAAATGGCAAAATCTTGCAAAAAATAGCAAAGTTATCAGCATTTGCTGCCAACTTTGAGCATTGCTCTCAACTTTATGAAACAATTTGAAAGTTCTAGACTTCCAAACGCTTGGCCCCTGAACCTGACCTCAGGGGTCTCCTGAGAGCAAGGCTCTTCTCCCCACCCCCCCACCCCCCCCAGGACGAGTCAGGGTCTGTCCTGTGCAGCCCCAGGCAGGTGTCCCCAGGCAGGCCTGTCACACTGTTCACAGTTATTTGGACTTTTTGGAAATGAGGTCCTACCCAGGACCAGGCATCCAGCCTCGGTCTGTCTTGTGTGGCTCTGGGATTGTGGTTGTGGAAGACACCTTCACTCCAGGTGTTTCCCCTTGCCCCCAGCCCACCTGGTTCCCGATGGTGTTTGGGCAGGAATTCTGCACACGGGACATGGGTCCCCACGCCGACCCCCAGCACCCCAGGAGAGCTCGGGGCCATTTGCCCTGTGGTCAGTGACCTTCACATCAATTATCTGGTTAAGGTGGTGATTTTGAGAGACCCCTGCTGTGCGGTGCCCTGGGCGCCCCCCGCCCCTGGCCCTGTGTCCTGGCACCCCGCAGTGGGGCTGGGATAGAAACCATGCTCTGAATGACTTTTTTCTTAAGATTTTTTTTTTTAACTTTTTAATGTTTATTTTTGAGAGAGAGAGAGAGCGTGAGCGACTGGGGGAGGGGCAGAGAGAGAGGGAGACCCAGAATCCGAAGCAGGCGCCCGGCTCCGAGCTGTCGGCACAGAGCCCGGTGTGGGGCTCGAACCCACCAGCTGTCAGAGCGTGACCTGAGCTGAAGTCGGGCCCTTAACCGGCTGAGCCGCCCGGGCGCCCCTTTCTTGAGATTATTTTTTTAATGTTTATTATTGAGCCAGAGAGAGAGAAAGCGCTCGCGTGCGTGCATGGGAGAGGGGCAGAGGGCGAGAGGGGGAGAGGATCCCAAGCAGGCTCTGAGCTGTCATAACAGATCATGACCTGAGCCCAAATCAACAGTCGGACTCCTGAGCCGCCCAGGCGCTACACTTTGAATGACTTCCGACCTTTCTGCCCCGTCTTTCTCAAGCATGCTCCCCAAACCCAAGTCTGCTGCAGACGCTCGGGGGGCCTGGGACGGGCCTGGCTCTGGTGTGGCCGGGGTGGGGGGAGGGGAGTCGGGCAGGGTGCCACGAGAGGGCCCCTGGACCAGAGGGCTTTAGTGGGCCGGGGACCTTGCAGGGCCAGTTGGGGGGGCATGCAGGTGGCAGGAACTGTCCAGGTGGGGACAGCGTAAGGGAGCAGGAGGGACACCGCCGGGGAAGCGCCGGGAGAGACAGCGGTGCTGGGGATCGGTGAGGGCCGACCGTGTGCTACGGGCCCAGATCCGGCCTGGACGGGTGGGCAGGAGCCAGCTGGCTGGGGGGCATCCCAGCATCTTGCACCCGGAAGAGTCCTGCTGTGCAGGGGCGAGGGCCCAGGGTCAGAGCGGACCCAGAGACAGTAGGCCCACCGGGCAGTGGTGATGGGACAGCAGGAGCCTGGGGACCCCGACGCAGGTGCCTCGGCGCTGTCCCCGGCAGGTCTGCTCCTAATGATGCTTTCCTCTCGCCCCCCACAGGCCTCGGCCGTAAGCCCAAAGCCAAGTGAGCGTGCCCGCTGCCGGCCTCCACACAGCCGTGGGCCGCCGGACGTGCGGTTGAGCGGGGCTCCTCCGGGGCCAGGCTGGGACTGGGCCCCTGGGAAACCAAAACTCTGTGCCTTACCCTCCGGGGCCGTGGGCCTCCTGGAGCTTCCTGGGGCTGTTCTGGCCGAGACCCCAGCAGGCACCAGAGCCCAGCCCCCTGCACACCCCAGCTCCCTCGTGGTCTGCTTGCCGAATGCCGATGCCCACGCCGGCGCCCGCATGCTCCCCAGCACCCGCCCGCAGGGGTGAGGGGCAGTGGCTGTGTCCCCAGGGCACCTTGAAGCTTGCGCCCTGCCCTCTGGCCACCTGGTGCCCAGATGCTTCTGGAGACAGGCCCTGGCGGACCTCTCCCTGCAGAGCCGTGGGAGCCCCTGCCCCCGCCCGCTGCCTCCTTACCAAGCCTCAGTCCCCCGCTCCCCGCTCTGCCCCCCAACCTGCTTCGCCAGGCCGGAGCAGAGAGTGTTTTTTCACTGAAATAGGGTTGTTCATGCATTCCTGCTGTCCTGCGGTAGCTGAGTTGGGTACAGGTGGGTGGGAGGACCCTGGGGCCTCGGGTAGGGGCAGGCTGGCCAGCATTGCCACAGATATGCCATGGTGCCCCTACTCGGCAGACAGGATCCACACCGGGCACACCCAGCCCTGGGGGCGGGAGGGCATCTGTTCTCGCCGCCCCCGCCAAGCCCTCGCCACCCTGTCGACAGAGTGACCCAGCCTGCAGCCGCCGCTGCCTCCGGCGGGGTCAGGCACGCCCCCGCCGGCCGAGAGGAGACCAGGGCCCACCCCGGGAGGGCCAGCCTGCCCGCGCCCCCACACCCGCCCCAGGTGTGCCCTGCCACCCAGGCTGGCATCTGGAGAGCCTCAGACCAATAAACAATAAAGAGCAGAGCCAGCCCATCGAGGGCCACGTGGTTTCAAGAAGCTGCGGGCGAACGTGCGGGGGCTGGACGGTGCCCGGAGGGGTCTGCCCTCCAGCAGCTGTGATGCGCTGGGGGGAGGGGGGGGGCGGGCGGGCCGGCGCCCACAGGGCACCCAGAGTGGCCCGAGCAGACGGTAAACACCACTGAGGGCGGGTGAGGCGAGTAGGGCTCTTGGGGGCAGAATTCATGTACACATGGCTCACCCGCTGTGGGTGTGTAATTCAGTGACTTTTCAGCAGATGCACGAGACGTTCAAGCACCAAGATCCTATTCTAGAATATTCCACCATCCCCCAAAAGTTCTCTTAGCGCTCACTCCGCATCCCCCCTCTCCCAGCCCCCAGATCTGCTTTCTGTCTCGTGGATTTGCTTTCTGTGGACCATTCGTATGAACGGAATCCCAATACGTGGCCTTCTGTGACTGCTACGCTCCACATGGCGTGCTCTCGAGACTTCTACGTGTGGTAGCGTGTGTTGGGACAACACCCCTTTTTCTGGCTGAGTAACATCCCGCCGTCTGGCGGGGCCTCGCCCTGCTCCCCCTTCGTGTGCACGTGTGCACGACCCCGCGTTGTTCCGGCGCGAAGCGTTTGCGCGTATCCGCACGCCTGTGTTTGCGCCTATGCGTGCGCTCGTTAGGCTGGGGCTACGTGTCCGACGTCTTAGGAAACTGCGGCCCGCCCTCTTCGCCCCTGCCGCATACTGTCTTCACCCCTGCCGTGCAGTCTTGCGCTCAAGGGTACAAGCGTCCTGCAGGCATCTGTGCTGTCTGCGTCCTGGACCACCGTGTATGATGTGGTTCCAGGGTGCCGTGTGGCCCCCGGATGGTGGAAACCCCATGTGGCTGAGCCCGAGGTCACACGGTGAGGCCCCCGAGCTTGCTGACTTGTTCCTCCACCACCCTGGTGACAGGCCCACTGTGCACAGGCCACGGCAGAGGGGATGTGTTCTAATTCAGGCAGGGCCGTGTGACCGGCAGGGCCCCAGCTGTTGGGCCAGGACAGGGCTGTTTATAGAAAAGCCCAACCCCGCCCCCTCCCACCAGGCCCTCTGGCTATTTATAGA
Organism: Panthera uncia; assembly: GCF_023721935.1. NCBI lineage: Eukaryota > Metazoa > Chordata > Mammalia > Carnivora > Felidae > Panthera > Panthera uncia. The sequence continues at coordinate 982,138 of NW_026057582.1, read as the reverse complement.
CCGGGCTTGGGGGAGTCGGTGCCCCTGCTGGACAGGGTTTGGCCCTGCAGACCCCGTGTGAGCCCCCACGCTGTCCCCACTGAGCCCCAGTCTCCCCCAGGAAGGGCTCCAAGCTAGCACCCCCCTTCAGCAGAGAGAAACATCCCCATCTGATGAGACAAGCACATCCCCCTCCCCTCCGTGGCTCCTGTGGCCCTTGGGAAGGCTGGGCTCCTTCTGCAAATGCAAACAACCCTTCCCGCCTTCTCCGTCCCTTCTGCTACAACCATGCCTTTCCGACTTTTCCGTGTCTACACAGCCAGTTCCCCTCCCAGCCCCCACTCCCAGAAACACCCAAGCCCCCTGCCACAGCCCCTCCAGGCTGCCCGAGGCCTTGGGCCCCACCCTCAGCCTGCTCTGCCTGGCCTTCCAGAAGGCAGCCCGCCTGCCCCTGCGCTGCCAGCCGGGGCAGAGGGGGGCTGTCGCCCAGGGGGGCCAAGGACGGGAGGCCTGCCCCTCGCACCCCACTTGTACCTGCACACTGGTGTTTGCCCCACAGCAACTCCGGGAGGAGGAACCGCCGGTGTCCCCGTGTGAGAGAAGAGGGTCTGGGCCGCGGAGGGATCCCAGCCAGGACCCCAGCAGGGGGTGGGCCGAGGAGGGGACAAACGAGGGGCAGGTTGGCAGTGCAGTCGTGAGCTGGGACTCTCTGTGAGTGACTGTGTGGCAGCCAGAGTCTGCTCTCTCTCTTCCTCCATGGGAGCTCTGGTCCCCCCGCCAGAATCCACGGAGCCCGGCGCTCCCTGAGCCCTGGCCACAGGTTAGTTGCTGGGCTCTGGGGGCCTCTGTACTGAGACTGCCCCCCCCCCCCCGCCGGCCCCCGAGGGAAAAGGGTGAGGGGCTAACGGCGTGCTCCTGCCCCCCCTCCCGGGGTCCATCCCTGGCCCCATCTCCCACTGGGGTGAGCCATGCCCAAACCCGAGTCCACTCAGGATGTGGCGCGTTCCCGGGGGGGCCACGTAGGGCACCCAGCTGGGAGCACGGGAGCCCAGCAATGGGATGCAAATCCCGTCTGGAAACCCAGTCCCTGCACAGGCTGGGCCAGGAAAGGTGTCTCGAGTGGAGCCTCTCGGAGACCCTGGCCGTGTGGGGGTTGGCCAGCATCCCTGGCTGTTTCTCGGCTGGCCGGGTGACCCTACCATCGCGGGTCCTGTGTCCCTGGACTCTCGGGCCCTGCGGACCAGAGGCAGCACAGCCCGAGTGGGGCCTGTCTGCCCCGTGCTGGACGCCAAGCCCCTGAGAGCATGCGTGGGTGTGCTGGGGGAGGGGACAGCCGCGCGCTCTCTCTTTGGCCACCAGAGTGCGCGCTTGGGTCCACGGCCCCAGGTTCACCTCAGGGCAGGTGCGCTGCAAGCCCCCAAGATGCAGCCCCCCCCACCCCAGGTGCGGTGTGAGGACACGGCTCCCCTTTTACAAGCCGCATCCCCACCCTGGAGAGGGCCCCCCAGAGTCGCTAAAGCCCTGAGGTCGGAGGCTGGTGGGGAGCCGGTGGAGGGCTCCCCAGGCCCCGCTCGGAGCCGGGAGCGCAGACGTCCCCATCCGCCTTCCCGAGGGAGAAACCCGGACCGCGCAGCGCTCTCGCGGTCGTTGTGCCCCCACCTCCATGAGTAAGCGTCCGCGGCCCAACTCGGCTCCCCGGTGGTGGCTGGGCGGGCGGGGGGCGGGACCCGGCGGCCTGGAGGTCACCGAGAGGCGCCGCCGCCCCGGCCAGGCCCGCCCCCGGCCCGCCCCCTGCCCCGGGCCGGCTCCTTTTAATGGTGCGGCGGCCGGGCCCTCCCGTGGCCCAGCGCAGCCGAGGACCGCACCAGCATGTCGGGAACCCGAGCCTCCTCCAATGACCGGCCCCCCGGTTCGGGCGGCGTCAAGCGGGGGCGGCTGCAGCAGGAGGCGGCGGCCACCGGCTCCCGGGTGACCGTGGTGCTGGGCGCGCAGTGGGGGGACGAGGGCAAAGGCAAGGTGGTGGACCTGCTGGCCACGGACGCCGACATCATCAGCCGCTGCCAGGTGCGGGCCCCCCCCCCCAGCACAACCCCCCCTCCCCACGCCCGGGGACCCTCTCCTCCCGCGCCCTGACCTGGCCACGCCTCCTAGATACCTTCCCTTCCTGGACACCCCGACCCTCGCACACGCACACACTCCCCCCCCCCCCGCCCTTGCCTCTTCCGGCGCCCCCCCCCCCCCCCCCGCCCCCCCCCTAAGGCCGGGGCCAGGGCAGAGCTATAAATACAAGTGCTGAGTTGGGGACACACGATCCTCATGGGGTGGGGTGGGGTGGCGCCCCCAGCTTCTGTCTGGTTTGAGACACCCTCCCTTCTCATCCCGTCTGGGTCTGGCACAGGGCCGGCCAGCGGGGTGGCCCTGGGGCATCAGCCAAGAGGAGGCAGAGGCAAGGGCGGGACAGGGGGCCAGGACCCGGAGGAAGAGGGACCAGGGGCAAGGAGGGTCCCGGCCAGACTCAGGGGGAAAGGGAGGGGCCACGGACGGCTGGCCAGGGTGACCCAGGGGCTGGCGGCGCCACCGGGGAGCCAGACACGGGCTCTGTCCCCAAGGGCCCCGGGTGGCCACTGCCAGCTATGCTCCCTCCGGGCCACTGCCCCTGTACCAGAGCGAGAGCCACGCTGCCGACCGGATAACTTAGAGCTCAGGGCACAGACGGGTGGGCTTTACGCTTCGTGCTTTGGCTCTGCTGCGGTTTGGAGCCCAGAAATGCTGCTCCACGTGGGGAGGGGACACCCCTGAGCTCCTCTGCCTGGTCCGTAGCCTTATCCCCTGGCCCCTGCCGGGAGGGCTCGGGCTGGGGCATGCCCCCGGGGAAAGGGTGAGCCCGACGCTTGGCTCTCGGCACACGCCAGCCGCTCTCTGTGCCCACTCCTGTGCCCTCCGGGCAGCGGGTTCCCGGAAGGTGCTTCCTGGGATCGTGAGAGGCCCCCACCCTCCGTGCCCTGAGCCCGGCCAGCGAACCCATTCCTGTCCCCCTGCTCCTGGGCACATGGCGCCACGGCCCTCCGTGTAACCTGCCGGCCCCGGTGAGCCTCACGCGTCTGTCCGTGGCCCGTCTCCCTCCTGAGGAGACTGGGGGCCTTTGTGGGCTCTCCTCGTCCTGGAAATGGTTCTGGAGTGGGGCCTCCCTGCTCTGCCACCTGGGTCAGCAGGCCAGGCCCTGCCCTCTCCCGTCCATCACTAGTAAGAGTCCCGGACGGGACCGGCCACGGGCAGAGCAGGCTGGCCCCCATCTGACTTCTCACACAGAGATCACCCGTGTCTCTGCCTGTAGGAGCCCCAGCGCCCCCACCCCACCCCCCTCCAGCCTCCTGACAAGCTGGGAAAGTGAGGCCCGGAGAAGTTGAGGAACGGGAATAAGCAGCACGCGTGGGCCCCCGCGTGGGCCACACACCCGTGGAGACGGCCCTGGCGTCCGGCCGCATGCTGAGGCACCAGCCTCTGCCCTGGGGAAGGCTGCCTCTCACTCGGGGTGCGAACGCACGAAGCCCAAAGTCACGGCCACCGGGTGCACAGAGCCACACGGAGCCGTGACCCCGGGAGCCAGGCAGCACGTGGGAGCGAGGGGCCCGGGGAAGCGGGCGGCGGGCACGTGCAGCGGGCAGAGCGGGCCGGGCCAGGAGTCCCGTCTGGGTGGCTGCCTGGAAGGGCTGAAGCCGGCCAGCCCCAGTGACCAGAAGGGTCACCTGGCCTGTCACTTGGGCCCGGGGCCGTCTTGCGGGGGGGCTGCTGACTGGCGCCACCCTGCCTCTGCTCGGCCGGGAAGCCCTCTGCGGCCCTCGTGGTCTGAGGCCGCCTGCACCCCCACCGCTGTCCTGTTTCTCTCCCACCCGTCGTGTGGGGCCCGTGGTCGGCGCCCCAGGACTCCCCCACGACCTTCCTTACTGTCCGGGGTCTCAGGCTTGGCTTCCTCCCGCGGCTGTTTTCCGTGCCACTTGAACGCTGAACAGACGCCTCGCGCCCGCCTCTGTGCCCTCCCAGCCTTCACGCCCCGGCCCCCGCAGTGCCTGGTCCGCGCCCAGCATTCTGGGCTGGGGGTGCTGCTTTGGGTCCCCCGGGGCCTCCCTTTGCTCTTGGCGGGGCGGGCTCCCTCTGGACCGAGTGACAACAGCCCCGGGGGCCTCTGCTCTCTGTAGCAAGTTCACGTGTTCCCCCTGTGAGCTCTGCTGGCCCCTCCTACGAGCCCCCACACCTCCTCGAGACCTCCTCCAGGGTCCCTCTTTCAGCGTCCTTCCTGCTGCTTGATCCCACCCCCAGCCTGGACTCGGCCCCAGGCCCACAGAGCCAGGGGCTCCCGCTCAACCCTCCCTCCACCTCCCAAGTTACTTTGGTCAGAAGGCTGTGGGGCCCCCTGCCCAGGACCGCCAAGGTCAGGATTTAAAATTCCCTCCTTCCAGCTTCGGTGTAAACGGGGCTCCGTGTGTGACGTGCTCAGTACGAGTGAGGGTGCTGTGCTGGGTCTCTCGGTTTCCACTGGTCCAGCCAGTCACTTCCTGGGAAGGGCCAGGGGCCTCGAGCGGTGGTGGAAGGTCTGGTGTTGCACACGGTGGCCTCAGTGGTTGAGGGGCCACGCCCTGCGGCTTGTTGGTGCTCGGGGACCCCTCTCCCCGGGGGGGTATCAGGAGACACCTCACCTAGAACCCCAGGCGGGCCGGGGCCCTCCACAGGGACGGGGGCCGGGAGCGCCCGGGGTTGCTTCCAGAAGCGGGCCTCCCCTGCAAGTCTGCATCCTCTGACGGCACTGACCACCCAGTGGCGGCTCTGGAGGGCCACCCCCCCAGGTTACACAGCCCCCTCTGGCCCCGGCAGGTGAGGCCTGCCTACCCACCTCGAGCCCAGGACCTCCCTCCTCCCAGGCCCCACCCGGAGCCTCACTGAGCAGAGGGCAACTCTTTGTTTGGGTTGAATGAGTGAACGAGTGAAGGAGCTTGCCTGCGGCAGGCAGACAGAGACGGGGTGAAGCTGCGCACAGGAGGGTGAACCGGGTTTCTCCCCCACGGGCGGGGCTGCGGCCTCCAGCGTCTCCCCCTGAGGGCCGGCCCCTCGCCGTGTGTCGTGCAGAAGCCTGATAAAACCTGGCTCTGCAGCCCAGGACCCAGACCCACACCCAAGCGGACCCCAAGCACTCTGGGGGCAGGCCGGGAGGGGCCCCGCAGCCTCTGAGGAGCTGCCCCCACCCCCACCCGCCCCTGCTCACCTCCCTGCTCACTCCCTCCCTTTGTCCACTTGTCGGGCACTTGGACCAGGGCTGGGGACCGACAGGGGTGGTGCCCGTCCAGAGTGAGCCGGACTGGGAGGCAGGCTCTGGCTGCAGGGATGGGGGCGAGGCTGTGTGAGAAACACAATGAGGGACGTCGGCAGGGAGAAGAGGCCTGGGGCCCTCAATGCTGATGATGGCGGGGGTGGGGAGGAGGGGGCTGCATCGCAGGGCAGACGGCCAGGCTGGTGCCTCCCCAGGAACCGGGGCTGAGGGCTCACTGTGGCCAAATGAGCCGTCCAGAGCAGCGTGGGGACCCGGGTAGCTGGGGGTTCAGAGAGAACGGGAGGAGTGGTGGCTGAGCAGGTCGTAGGGGTCGGGCCCTGGCAGGTCAGAGGTCAGCGGGGTGCTGGGGCCAAGGGCTGGCGAAAGGGGGCAGGGATGGGGACGGATGCTGGACGGCAACAGTACACGTGTGGGTGACAAGTCCCCCTCCATAGGGCGGCCACGCGGAGCCCCGTGGGTGTGGACTGTCGCGGCCAGGAGGGGTGCGGAGAGGCACCGGCGGCCGGGCAGGGGTGGTGTGGGAGAAGGAGCAGCCACAGCGCCGGGGGTGGGGGTGACGTCCCAGGAGCATCCTCTCCCCTTCACACTGCCCCCCCCCCGCACCCCCCCCGCCCCCCCCCCCCCGGTGCCTCCGAGGAGGTGACATCCCTGAACAGCAGATGGTCCCTCTGATCCGGCAGAGCCCGCCCCTCAGCGTTCCCAAGGCCCGTGGGCGCCAGACCAGACTTGGGCACTGGGGCCTGCTCTTCAAAGGGCCGGCTGCCTGCCCAGGGGAGCTGCAGAGGCAGGTCCGTCAGGCCGGAAATGGCCCCCAGGGGGGCTCAGGGGGTCAGCGGGGGGCCTCCTGGAGGGAGGGGCCGAGGGCGCCAGGAAAATGGCTCCCACGGGCTCTCTGTCCCCCAGGTTCGGGGGCCTGGTGGGGACCCGGCGCGGGCTCTCAGGGCTGCACAGCCTTGAGATGCCAAGGAGGGTGGCGGAGGGCACACGGGGCGGGGCCCGCTCTCTAGATGGGGCAGGAGAGGGGTCTGCGCTGTACGGCCCACGGCCGCCACTCGCACTCTAAGCCCAGGCGGCCCCGTGGAGAGGCTCCCTGCGGGGCCTGGGCCCCGCCTTTGCTGGGCTCCTGCAGGGATGGGAAGGTCAGATCTGGCCAGACTCCCTAGCGGGCCAGCCGTGGCCTTGGTTCTGCTCCTGTGTCCAGGAGTGAGAAAGCCCCCCTTTCTTAGATCTCTTCCTCCAGGGAGGCAGCTGGCAGGGGTGTCCAGGAGTGACCAGACAGGCTGGGCGGGGGCAGTGGGACTGGAGCTCTGCCCGACCTGAGGCTCGAGCACAGAGGGAGGACCCGGAGGCAGGCAGAGCCCCCTAAGGCCGCCCCGAGCCCTGCCTCTGTGCCCAGCTCCCACCTGACTGGCCAGCCCCCCAGGGGCACAAGGAAGGGTGAGGCCAGCTTCAGGCAGTGGAGTCGAGGTCTGGGAATCCCACCCCCCACCCCGGCCACCCTGAGGTTCGGAGTGGTCCTCGCTCACCCCCCCAGGGCAGAACCTGCCCCCTGGGACAGGGAGGCCGAGAGGGGACTGCCTCTGGACGGCAGCCAGGCCGGCCACGTGTCCTCACCCGTCTCGCTGGACCCTAGACAAGCTCCTCCCTCCAAGCGGTTTTCCAAATCCGGCCGTAGTGTGTGGGGCTGCACCCTCAGCCCGACGGCCCCCTGGCCCACCCATCCTGGGGCCTGCGGACTACAGACGGCGCCTGGGCCACCACCTGAGGAGGGCAGGTGGGGTGTTCCTGCCCCGACCTCACCAGCGGCCTGCATGTGACCTGGGGGAGGACAGACCGGGGCGGCTCTGGGACAGTCCCCCTGGAGCTCTCAGAAACAGGCCCCGGGCGCGGCCTCCTGGGGCTAGCTTCTGCCCCCGGGAGAGGACTATGGCCTGACGCCTGGGCCCTGCAGCTGGCAGCAGTCACCTGACGCCCACTGGCCCACGACGGCCTGTGCCTGTTCCTAGGTACCCGTGTTTACTGCAAACAAAGGTGGGGGTGTGCGTGAGGAGCTTCTGTGTGTGTGTGTGTGTGTGTGTGTGTGTGTGTGTGTGTGTCCTGGGGCCAGCTGACCCTGGTGCTGGGCACGGGGAGAGTGGGGAGGGAGGGGGGGTGTCTGGGCCCAGCTGGGGCAGGCAGGAAGCGGCCACGGGGGGGCAGGCGTCTGCAGAGAGGCAGTGGGGCCTGCGTCCAGCCCAGCCTGGATCCTGCTGCGGTCACTTCTCTGGGGACCTCAGTGGCCCCATCTGCCAGTGGAGACCACACCCCCGGGCGCCCCTCCTGTGGCGGCAGTTGTGACGGGGCATGAACGTCCAGTGCACGTAGACGTGTGCAGGGGCCTGTGTGAGGAGTCAGCACACAGGTGCCGAGGCCGGGGCAGAGCAAGGACGGCCTGTGCCTCTGGGGCCGAGCCCTCCGCCCCCGCTCCCCTCCCCCACCACCGGCCCGCCAGCATCTGCTGTCTTCATGCCCCTTCCCTGTCTCCTCTGGAGCAGCCCACCCGGGTCACCTCCCAGCACCGTGTCTGTCCTGAGCCCCCTGCGGCCTGGTGTTGTCCTCCTGCCCTTGCGCGTGGGACACCCCCCTGGGCTCCCAGGCCGCCACCGCCCCTTCACCCTTCCTGTCTGCTCCCCACAGGGCAGCCCATCCCTTTCCACCATCATTTGCCGGGAGCCTGCGGTCCGTTCCCACAGCCACCGGCCTTCAAGTCCCAGGGCAGCTCGGCCCCTGCCGGCCTCAGAGCACCTGGGGACACGGCCCGGTCCTGGGTCGTGGTGACCCCAGGGGTCTGTTAGAGAGGGTCCTCCACACCGTGTCCGGGCAGCAGCAGACCCAGAAAGACCGTCCACATGCACTAAATAAGCGGGGTGCTGGGGAGCCGGGGGGGCCCCACGTGGAACTGCTTTCTCGAAGGGCCGTGTGGGACAGTCGGTACAGCTCACAGGGGTGAGTGGGGGTGGAGGGCGCGTGGGAGTCCGGGAGATGCGCTAGGGCACTGATGCATGATGGGAGGCGCAGGAGGGAAAGCTTCTGGCCTGGGGGGTCTCCAGTGTCTGCCCCTCGCTGCCCCCAGGCTCCCGGCCGTGCCCCCCCACCCCCCACCCTGGGCTGTGTGTGGAGGGACTGGAAGGAGCAGGTACTCTTGGTAGGCAGGTGGGGGGAGGGGGCTGCTGGCATCCAGACCCGCCTGGGGCGGGCAAGACCATGGCCCCCGCCCCCCCCCTCTTCGCAAGGCTGGAGCACAGCGGGCCGGCAGGGAGAGGCCCGATGGATAAGCCTGTGTTTCTGCGGAGATTAGGGCAGGAAGGCGGGTGAGGCGGGGCACCGGCCAGCAGGCTTCCCGCCCCAGGGGCCGCCGGGGTGCCCACAGTGCCCTCTGCTGGTGGGAACAGGAGGCTGGGCCTCCCTCGTGGGGCTTGGCCTCCCCTGGCTTGGCCACCCACCACAGCCAGTCCGAGCCCACCGTCACCTGGGTGTCCCCAGAACGGGGCTGGCCTCGGAATTGTTTTTTCCTTTTCATTCTTCGATGGGAGGCACAGGCCGAAAGGGCGGGAAGGGAGGGGCCCCTGCTAAGGGGGTGGGAGCAGTGGCCCCGCTGACCAATGACTGCACCTGTGCCTCACCCAGCCCCGGAGGTGGGCACCAGGGTCCGCCACTGCAGAGCTCGAGCTGTGGGGCCCTGTCTGGGTTTGCGCTTCCTGGGAGGGTTGGCCCCTCATTCCTGCATCAGAGGAGGGACCCCCAGAGAGGGTCACAGGTGGGGCGGAGTTATAAGCACCTCTGGGCGACCTCTGCCAAGCCAGCCTCCTAGGGGCCTGCCCACGAGGGGGGTCCTGGGGGGCTGGGGGGACCGGCTGGGCCAGCCCCTCTCCAACCCAGTCCCCTGGCCAGGCCCCCACACCTCATCCGAGGAGTGGGTCACCAACCCGATGCACCCCAGACCCGGATCAGAGCTATCCGCCACACCAGAGTCCCCAAGTCCAAGTGTGGACAGTGTCCCGTGCACCCTGGGGGAGGCAGCCCCCAAGCACCTTGTCTGCAGCCGGTCCAGAGTGAGGCTGGCAGGCCCTCCCAGGGAAGGGCCAAGCCCTGAGGCTCCCGCACATTCAGCCGGGTCTCTGTTCCCAGGGCGGAAACAACGCGGGCCACACGGTGGTGGTGGACGGCAGGGAGTACGACTTCCACCTGCTGCCCAGTGGCATCATCAACACCAAGGCCGTGTCCTTCATCGGTGAGTGTCCGCCGTGCCCAGCCGCCAGCCTGGGGTCCCGAGAGTGCCGGCAAGATGGGCCCGGGGTGCCACGTGGGGCTGGGCCAGACGGAGAGGGGGCGGCGGGAGGCCCGTCTGGGCCGCAGGGACCAGCACGTTTGCGACTGTGGGCGTGAACGTGAGCGTCTGCACGCCTGCACGTGTGTGAGTGTGAGAGCAAGTGTGCCGTGTGGATGGGGACGTGCACGTGTGCAGGCAAGCGTGTGTGCGCGTTCGTGGAGGCCCAGCCTCCTCACCACCCGCTCCCCACAGCACGGCTCGCCCTCAGGGCCGGGACCTTCGCGGCCCTTCCAGGACTGTGGGGTCTCCTGCTCTGTGTCTCTTTGTCTCTGTCTGCCTCTCTTTCTCTCCCCGCCCTCCCTGCCACTGGGCTGGACTGCCTGTCCTGCCCTCAGCTCTTAGCCTGAGCCCCCCTGCCCCGGCCAGGCCCCCCGGGACGCCCTCCCACGGTGTCCAGGACTTTTCCTCCGGCTCCTTCCACGACTTAGCAGGACCTCACTGGTGACGTATCCGCCCCTCCCCGGTTGGGAAGTGAAGTCTGCAGCTGCGTGTGAGCCCAGTGAGGGCACAGTGTCGGGGAAAAGAAGGAACGTGTGGGCTGAGGGGCTGTGTGTGGTCAGGCGAGGCTGGGCAGAGGAGAGGGCTGCAGGACTGCCGACTCGGGTGCCCTGCAGGGGCCGAGGACAGCCCGGGGACAACCCACAGGCTGAGGCCCTGCTGCAGCCAGGCCCCGGGCCCCACTTGGCGGGAAGCAAGGCCAAGGAGGCACTGCTTCATCGGAGGAGCTCTGCCTGCCGCTGAGGAGCTGGGGCGGGCGGGGGCCAGCAGCCGGAGCCCAGGCTGGGTGGTCACCGGGCAGCACGGCAGGGCTCAGCCCAGCCACCGGCGTGCTTCGGCAGGGGCAGAACGTGCCAGAGCTCACACAGCTGCCCCTCAGCTTGCGACATTGCCTGGGCCCCTGCCACGCGGTCATCTCAGGACGCCGTGGCATTTAGGTGACCTTTTGTACTGGGCACGGACCGCATAGTCTCGGAGCCACTCCCATCTGGACCTGTGTCCCGCCTCCCTTGGCCGAGCCCGTGCCACCGCCAGCCCTGGCGGGGACCGGGCCAGGAGGGGTTCCTCATGGGAAGGCAGCAGGTGCCCCAGCCCCACTGCCTCTGGTCTAAGAGGAAAGGGCTTGCGTTTCACGTCGGACCCCACACCAACGCGCCATGTGACCTGGGGCCAGTCACCTTCCTACTCTGGGCCTCGGTCCCTGCCCGTGTAAAGCATGTATGTGGATCCCACTCCAGCGTCGTATGGCTAGGGAAGGCTCGGCTCCCCGGAGGCCCCGGTCGGGTCCGGGCACGGTTGGGGCTGCATTTCTCCCGCTTTTCCGCTGCTCAAATCAACCCTGGCAGCTTTACTGAAGTGTAATCTACGTGCTGTGAAATTCGCCACAGTCGCGCAGCCGCCACCACAACTCAGCCCTAGGGCGCTGTCATCACTCCAAGAGGCTCCCTCACGCCCCTGGCTGGAGCCCTGCCCCCGCCACAGCCACCACTAAACGCTGTCCGTCCCTGTAAACGCTCCGTGCTGGCTTTTGTCTTGCTCGGGCCCTGTCGTCTCTACCGTGATAAATACGTAGAACGTAAGCTTCCCCTCTTGGCCACCTTCAGGCACAGGGCTCAGCGCACGAAGCACGTGTACACTGTAGCGCACCCACCGCCATGGTCCGTTTCCAGAACTTTCCATCTATCAAGCCTGAGGCTCTGTCCCCATTAAACATTCACCCCCAGCCCCTGGCACCCCCTTTTACTTTCTGTCTTTGCGAATCTGACTCCTCTGGGGACCTCGTGTGAGTGGCCACACTGGGTGGGTCCTTTGGGAATGGGCTGTTGCACTCGGCGTCGTGTCCCCGCGGTCCGCGTGCGTAGCAGGTCCGAACGTCCTCCCTTCGTACGGCTGCGCAGGCTCCCAGCGCGTCCAGAGCCCAGTCTGCTTCCCGCTCACCGCGTCCGGGGCCCGGCTTCGCGAACACGGCCGCTGGGAGCGTGAGCGCGCACGCTTGATGACGCTCTCACCCCACTTGCCGTGAGCGCGCACGCTTGATGACGCTCTCACCGAATTCGCCAGGGTCTGCCATTCAATCCAGTCTCCTGTCGTGTGTTGCAGGCAATGGGGTGGTCGTCCACTTACCCGGCTTGTTTGAAGAAGCAGAAAAGAATGAGAAGAAAGGTGGGTCCGCGTCCCCACGCGCTCACCCTGGCCCGGCTCTGGGGTGGGGGGCTCCCCGACTCGGCCGGGCCCCCACCCGCCTCCCGCTGGCCTTGCACCTGCAGAAAGCCGGACTTCGCTCCAGGACGCACAGAGCAGGGCGGCCTAAGGCCCCAAATTGGCTGTGGGCCCCAGTGTTTGTAAGGTGCTTTCACGACACGGGGGACAGGTGGCCCTGGAGCGTCACATCCAGGAAGTCAGGGAAGGGCCCTGGGACCTGGAGTTTGCTGGAGCCCCCCAGCCAGGACTGGGGACCGCTGGGCCCGCCACGCCTGCAAGGCAAGGATGTGGTTTCCGGAGGCAGGAGGCAGAGAGGGGCTAGAGCGAGGCCACCGGCCAGGTGTCTGGGCAACTGCGCCCCGTGACGGTTGTCTAGAGGCCGCAGCCCTGAGACCCTGATGGGGTCCGAGGAGGAAGCGTGCCTCGGCCTCAGGGCTCGAGTTCAGGGCAGGAGCCAGAAGAGTCAACGGGAACCTGACCCTGGGCCGTGAGCAGCAAGAAGTGACAGGACGGAGGCCCCGCAGGGAGATGTGGGGGGCGTCCGGGGTGAGGCGGGAGATTCCGGGGCCCTCGGCGGGGAGAGAGGCCAGGAGGGGAGGGCACACCCCTGGTGACCTCTGTGGACTCGCCCTGGGAGGGAGCTGGGCCAGCTGCCCCTGAGGGCTGACCGCCTGCCCCGTGGCCGCAGGTCTGAAGGACTGGGAGAAAAGGCTCATCATCTCTGACCGCGCCCACCTGGGTAAGCTCCACCCACCTGCCACGTGAGCGATGACGCGGCCGCGGCCCTCCTCCCCGGGACGCTGGGCCCCGTAGCTCCACGGGGCCTTCTCGAAAACTTGAAGGTGGGCAGTGGGTGGGGGGTCACTGTTCCCATTGACAGATGGGGAAGCTGAGGCCCGAGGGACTCACGGTGACGCGTGAGTCTGGGCGGCGGCCAGATCCTAGTATGTCCCCTTTCAAACTGGCCCACCTGTCCCGGGCGGCTGGGCTTGCGCAGGCGAGGCCCTTAACCCTGTGTCTGTCTCCCCCTGGGGACCCTGGCCTGGCCGGGCAGTGTTTGACTTTCACCAGGCGGTGGACGGGCTGCAGGAAGTACAGCGACAGGCGCAGGAGGGGAAGAAGTGAGTGTCTCCGGGGGACTTTGGAGTCTGGGGGCCCTGGGGTGTGCGGAGAGGGGGCCGAGGTCCACTGGAAGCCACCGGGACCGCTGGTGCCCCGGCCCCGCCCCGCCACACACACACACACACACACACACACACACACACACACGGGCCACCACTTCACCGCGGCGCCCAAACCCTCGCCCCACCAGCACCAACGGCTGTTTCCCTGGTCTCCAAAGATCCTCGCGAGAGTGTGCCAGCGGCTGGCTCTCAAAGTCAGGACGGGGTGAGGCAGTGGCCGTCCTGCCTCGTCACGTGGCATGCTCACTTGCCGCACGTGTGCACGCAGGTAGGCGCACGCCTACCGCGCGCGCTCACACGCAGGTACAGCAGGTGGCAGTGCTGAGCGTCCCGTCGGCCGAGCCCGGGGCAGACACGCAGGGCAGCAGCCTCAGTGCCCCGCAAGAGGGAAGCCGGGGCCGAACGCAGACAGGATGTCTTAGAGCCAAGGCCTGGGACGAGGGGAGGGTTAGGGCTGGCCCAGGACCACCTTCCAGGGCCCCAGCCCCTCCCCACACCCCCATCCTGGAGAGGCGGCCCCAGACTCCAGGTGCTACTGCTGGGAAGCGCCCCTGCCAGCTCTACCCTTTTTGTAGGGGTGCAAACCGGGGTCTAGGGGTGCCGGCCCGGGGCCCTGAGCGTCCGGGCTTCTGCGGGGCCGGGCTCCCTGTGTTCACGGCCGCCCCATCTTCCAGTATCGGCACCACCAGGAAGGGGATCGGACCTGCCTACTCCTCCAAAGCGGCCCGCACGGGCCTCCGCATCTGTGACCTCCTGTCGGACTTTGATGAATTTTCCGCCAGGTACCCAGACGTCCGCAGCCCGGGGGGGGGACACCCAGGCGGGGCGAGGGGTCGCAGTCACTGTCACCCCTGCAGATTCAAGAACCTGGCTCACCAGCACCGGTCCATGTTCCCCACCCTGGAAGTGGATGTTGAAGGTCAACTCAAAAGGCTCAAGGTAGAGCAGGGACCCCTGGCACGGCGGGCAGCCTGCCAGAGGCGCGACGCCCTGTCTGACGTTCACGGAACGCTCGCAGGGCACGCTGTCACAGGGCATTCTTATGGGGCGGCTGGCCTTCTTAGGGACCTCGGGCCAGCCAGGTCAGGAGGGTCCCCCTCGGGAGGCCGGGGGATGCTTGGGCCCTTCGCTTTCCCACAGGGCAAGTTTCCCAGGATGCACTGGAGAAAGAGGCTGTCCCCGTCCTATTTGGGGCATGAGGTATAGGGGGCCTTGCTGACTCACAGAGGGGCAGCATGGGGTCAGGGACAGGATGAGGAGAGCACAGAGCCCTTCCAGAAGTTTCCAAGGCTGGGATCTTGGCTCCTTCCAGTCCTTGCTGGAGGCTGTGAATGAGGACAGGGACAAACCGATGAGGATGCCAGTCACGTTGGATTAGGGCCCACCACAGTGACCTCAACGTAATCTCCTCTTTAGAGGCCTGTTTCCAAACGCAGTCACATTCCGAGGGGCCGGGGGCCGGGACTCGGACAGATTAACTGGGGGGACACAGTTCAGCCCATGACAGCAGGAAGAGGCTCGTGAGAGTCGCAGATAAGACTCAGGTGGGGCCAGGGGCTGTTCCAGGTCTGGGGACAGGTTGGCAGGTCAGGACCCTCGCGGGAAAGGAATGTACTGGAAGGATCGGGCTGTCAGACGGGGCTGGAGCTGGACGGACGTGGCCTGGTCCCCCGCAGCCTCCCTCTGCCTCCCCCCACAGGGCTTTGCTGAGCGGATCCGACCCATGGTCCGAGACGGCGTCTACTTTATGTACGAGGCACTCCACGGCACCCCCAAAAAGATCCTCGTGGAAGGTGCCAACGCAGCCCTCCTTGACATTGATTTCGGTAGGTCCCCAGCCCAGCTGCTCCCAGCGGACCTCCTTTCGTGCCTGCTGGGGACCAGGCTGGCCACTGACGGGACGGGGCGGGGCTCCCCTTGAGGATGATCACGCTGCACCCCCCGCCCCAGTCTTCCTGCTTCAGCTGGGAGGGGGGAAGAGGGAGAGACGATCTAGAAGGAAGGGAGAGTGTCCGGAGCTGGGCCCAGGGCTCCCCGCAAGGCTGGGTACAGCCGGTGCTTCCGGCTGTGTGGGCCCTTGTACATCCTGTCCCGACCCCGTGGCCGCACCCGAGCCGAGGCCACCTGGTACAGCAGGGGAGGCCCCCCACCATCCAAGCTGGGAGCAGCCTTCTTCCTCTGTTCACCCCCAGACTCCTACTTGAGCCACAGCGGCCTGACTCACAGTGCCCTTGCAGGCAGCTCCCCCAGGTTGGTCCCTGAGACCACTGGCCCTGGAGACCCCGCCAAGGGGACTTAGGGGAGGCCGAACCGCCCGCTGTCCTCTGCCAAGAGGCAGCCCCGGGCCGGGGTGATCTGCAGGGGCGGTGGACACCCCCCGTCCGGTTCTGTCTTGCAGGGACCTACCCTTTTGTGACATCATCCAACTGCACCGTGGGCGGCGTGTGCACGGGCCTGGGCATCCCGCCACAGAACATAGGCGAGGTCTACGGCGTGGTGAAGGCCTACACCACACGCGTGGGCATCGGCGCCTTCCCCACCGAGCAGATCAACGTGAGTCCCCAGCCCCCGCGGGGCCTCAGCAGGGGGACACAGAGGCGGTGCGGGGCGCTCCGCGGCGGGGCGGGCAGGGATGTGCAGGGCAAGGGCAGAGGCAGGCAGAGACGAGCGCACAGAAGGTTGCACGCTATAGCGGCCTCGCACCGCGGAAGCTCGTGTCCCCGGGACACACTGCAAGCACGCGGGGGGCCTCAGCCCCCTCAGGGCGCCCCGTGTGGTGCAGCTCAGGGACCGTCAGGAAAACACTGGCCTTTTCTCAGCATGGCCCTGTGCCCTTGGCAGCGAGGGCACAGGCTCTTGTCCCGAGCAGGTGCGTGTGAAGACCGGCGTGGGGAGGGAAGGGTGCCACGTCCAGGAGCAGCCAGGGCTCTCACGGGGCAGGGGGAGCAGGGACAGGGATGGGGATCTTGCCCAGAAATAAACCTTGCCCCTGGCGCAAAGCTATAGGGCCAGCTCCCCCTCTGTCCTCGCGGGCCATCGGGGGGGACAAGAGGCTGCCATGCTCCCCACCCGTGTGTTCAGGAGGCATTGAGAACACAACCCCACTGGTCGGCAAGGCCCGATCGGGGAGCCTTAGCTGCAGACACACCTGCCGGGGATGTGAGAACGTGGGAACAACGGGAGAAGCCAGGTGTGAGGAAGGGTTTGTCAGGGGGTGTAATTTCAAGCATTCCCCTGAGGGAAGAGGGAGGGGAGGAGGGAGAGAGGAGGAGGGAGAAAGGGGAGGAAGAAGAGGAGGGAGAGAGATGGGAGAGGAGGAGGGAGAGGAGGGAGAGGAAGGAGGGGAGAGGAAGGAGGGGGGAGGAGGGAGGGGAAGAAGAAGGGAAAGAGAAGGAGGGAGAGGGAGGAGAGAGAGAAGTAGAGGGAGAGGAGAGGGAGAGGAGGGAGAGAGGAGAGGGAGAGAGGAGAGGGAGAGAGGAGGGAGAGGAGGG